>NC_066833.1:17790552-18071039 GCF_001640805.2 Lates calcarifer | reverse complement strand
CATCAAAAATGGTCAGAAAATGTCATCATATAGTATGGCATCAAAAATGGTCAAAAAATGTCATAGTATAGTATGGCGTCAAAAACGGACAAAAAATGTGATAGTGTAGTAAGGGATCAAAAATGGTCCGAAAATGTCATCGTATAGTAAGGCATCAAAAATGGTCAAAAAATGTCATAGTGTAGTAAGGGATAAAAAATGGTCAGAAAATGTCATCGTATAGTATGGCATCAAAAATGGTCAAAAAATGTCATAGTATAACATGGGATCAAAAATCACCAAAAAATGTCATAGGATAGTAAGTGGTCAGAAATCACCAAAAAATGTCATAGTATAGTATGGCGTCAAAAATGGTCAAAAAATGTCATAGTATAATATGGCATCAAAAATGGTCAGAAAATGTCATCAAATAGTATGGCATCAAAAATGGTCAAAAAATGTCATAGTATAGTAAGGCATCAAAAATGGTCAAAAAATGTCATAGTATAGTATGGCGTCAAAAATGGTCAAAAAATGTCATAGTATAACATGGCATCAAAAATGGTCAAAAAATGTCATAGTATAGTAAGGGATCAAAAATGGTTAAAAAATGTGATAGTATAGTAAGGGGTCAGAAATCACCAAAAAATGTCATAGTATAGTATGGCGTCAAAAATGGTCAAAAAATGTCATAGTATAATATGGCATCAAAAATGGTCAGAAAATGTCATCAAATAGTATGGCATCAAAAATGGTCAAAAAATGTCATAGTATAGTAAGGCATCAAAAATGGTCAGAAAATGTCATCGTATAGTAAGGCATCAAAAATGGTCAAAAAATGTCGTCGTATAGTAAGGAGTCAAAAATCACCAAAAAATGTCATAGTATGGCGTCAAATATGGTCAAAAATGGTCAAAAAATGTCATCGTATAGTATGGCATCAAAAATGGTCAAAAAATGTCATAGTATAACATGGCATCAAAAATGGTCCAAAAATGTCATAGTATAGTAAAGGATCAAAAATGGTTAAAAAATGTCATAGTATAGTAAAGGATCAAAAATGGTTAAAAAATGTCATAGTATAATATGGCATCAAAAATGGCCCAAAAATGTCATCATATAGTATGGCGTCAAAAATGGTCAAAAAATGTGATAGTATAGTAAGGGGTCAGAAATCACCAAAAATTGTCATAGTATAGTATGGCATCAAAAATGATCAAAAAAGGTCCAAAAATGTCAGTGTTTTATGGCATCAAAAACGGACAAAAAATGTCATAGTACAGTAAGGGGCCAAAAATCACCAAAAAATGGCCAAAAAATGTCGAGTAAGGCATCAAAAATGGTCAGAAAATGTCATAGTATATTAAGGGATCAAAAATGGTTAAAAAATGTGATAGTATAGTAAGGGGTCAGAAATCACCAAAAAATGTCATCATATAGTATGGCATCAAAAATGGCCCAAAAATGTTGTAGTATTATATGGCATCAAAAATGGTCAAAAAATGTCATATATAGTATGACGTTAAAAATTGTCAAAAAATGTCATAGTATAATATGGCATCAAAAATGGTCAAAACATGTCATAGTATTATATGGCATCAAAAAAGGTCCAAAAATGTCAGTGTTTTATGGCATCAAAAATGGTCAAAAAATGTCATAGTACAGGAAGGGCCAAAAATCACCAAAAAATGGCCAAAAAATGTCGAGTAAGGCATCAAAAATGGTCAGAAAATGTCATCGTATAGTAAAGGATCAAAAATGGTTAAAAAATGTCATAGTATAATATGGCATCGAAAATGGTCAAGAAATGTCGTAGTACAGTGGCGTCAAAATTGGTCAAAAATGGCCAAAAAATGTCAAAAACCTAACCTCCTGCTAAAAGCTCCAACCCTAACCCTAACCTCTGGCTACAAGTGGCAAAAAACACCAAAAAGTTTGTAATCCTAATCCTGATCTCTTCAAGTGGCCCGTGGTTATAAATATTGAGTTTGATATAATATTAAACAGACTGTGAATATTCAGTGATAACAAGTATTTATTTGAGTAAGAGTAGATAATGACAAAATATAAAACAAAATAAAATATAACAATAGAAGAAAGGTATAAACAATATTAATAGTATAAACAGGACAATATACTTAATATTAGATTGGATCGGAGTACTGATATTGCACTCATACTTCACACAAAATACCAAACACATAATTTAAGATAATTCACCAACACCGTATAGAATTGTGTGTTTGTATGTGTCTGTGGACAACAAAGGTAAGATGCCACGTCATAGTATAGTAAGGTTTCAAAAACAGTCCAAATTGCCATAGTATAGTGGGCATAAAAAAAGTGAAAAATTGGCACTGTATAATAAGGTGTTAAGAAAACATCAAATATGTCACAGTAGAGTGTAAAAAGATGTCCAAAAATGCCAAAAAAACATAGGATAGTAAGGTGTCAAATAACTGTTAAATATGTGATACTAAGTTGTAAATAGTTTTGTTTAAATCACTGTAATTACATACCATAAATAAATAAGTACAGTTTACAAAGGAAAAGTAGATTTGTTCATCACTTTCTGTGATTAAACCATGTTCTTGTCTCTGCAGAAGATGACAGCAGCTGAAGATCTGAAGTGGATGAAAAAAAAAAAACAAGTGTTACAAAGCTGTTAACTGCTGTAAACAGTTTTGGTTTCCTGTTGTTCAAGTAAAAACACTTTGTTTTTCTCTACCATCTGTAATGTAGTCATGGGCACATTTTCCAAAGACTAATATGTCTTTATTAAGCACCGGTGGGAACATTCAACTGCTTATGATACAACTATTCACTAAATAATCGTAGCACAAGCAGTTAAATGATCATAAAGATGCTTAGACATATTCAGCTTTGGAAACGTGCCCATAACCACTTTAACCCCAACTCTAACCAGCTGTAACAGGTGTTTCCTTGTGGTCAAATGCCTGTCTTTATCTTTGCTGTGATTTGTTATATGTTGTCTGGAATAAAATCATTTAAGGTGTCTTCTTAAACTTTTGAGTTGCATTTCTGTATTTATTTCATTTTAAGAAAAATGTCATGATTCTTATAGTTTTAACAGTTTTTTTCAGGTTTTTAATAAATTCTTTAAGGATTTATACATGTTTTTTGGACTTATCATTTATGGTTTTGTACTTAATATTATATATATATTTAAAGGTTGAATATTTCAAGGTAAAGTCTTATTCATCAAACCTGTTTTATAAGTTTAAAAAAAAAAAAAAACATTTCATCCTTATTTTTTTAGACCTATTCCTTTAAGGTTTTAAATGTATTTTTAAATGATTTTATACTTGTGTGTTAGACCTATAGTCATCCTCAAAATTATTCATACCCCTGACAATATCTTAACAAACATGTCCCAAATGTGTTAATCTTTGTCCGGTAGTTATTTCAAGATGTGACAATGGAATAAATACCTTTTAACACTGTTGACCAAATGTTAAACACTGATTTAAAAAAAATATAGCATCTTTCCAGAAAAGTATAAATAGAGGAAAAGTGTTCTGGTCATCATGGTGAAGGAGCTCAGTGAGGACCTATGTCAACGTCTTGTGCATGCCCACAGTGAAGGAAAGGGTTACAAGGCCATTTCAAAGCAGTATGATGTCCCTATGGCAACCGTGCAGAGCATAATCAACAAGCACAGGTTCATCACTGTTAAAAACCTCAGTCGGTGTGGCAGGAAGCGTAAGGTGTCCCCCAAACTTGCCATGAAAATCTGCCGAGAGGTCAGCAACAAACACAACCAAGGCCCTAATTGAAACACTTGACCAGGCAGGGACAAAGGTGTCACGGTCCACCATTGAGCGAGTCTTGCAGAGAGCAGGTCTCCATGGACGTAGGCCTTGGAAGACGCCGCTGCTCAGGAAGAAACGTGGAGGCTCGTCTGGCCTTTGCTAGAGGTCATCTGAAGCAAGATCCCAGCTTTTGGTCAACCATCCTGTGGTCTGACGAGATAAAGTTAAGAGTTATTTGGCTATATGGATGCTGAATATGTCTGGAGGAAGAAAGGAGAAGCATACAAGCCGATGAACACTGTGCCCACAGTCAAGTATGGTGCTGGAAACATAATGCTATGGGGATGCTTCTCTTCCAGTGGCACAGGAAATCTTGTCAAGGTCCAAAGAATCATGTGAAAGGAGGATTACATCAGGATCCTTGATGAAAATGTCAAGGAATCTGCTGAGAAACTCCAGCTTGGAGCACCTGATACTGGACGTACCAGCAAGACAATGATCCTAAACACACTGCCAAGGTAGTGAAGAAATGGTTAAAGGACAATGATGTCAACATCCTAGAATGGCCAAGTCAAAGTCCTGTCCTGAATCCCATCGAGAACTTGAGGCATCACTTGAAGACCAGAGTGATGGCTAGAAAACCAGCCAACCTGACCCAGCTCGAGGCTTTTGCCAAGGAAGAGTGGGCCAACATCCCACAGGAGACATGCGTGAAGCTTGTGGACACGTACAAGAATCGTCTAGAAGCAGTCGTAAAAAACAAAGGCTATGCTAGTGACTATAAAAGAAAGACATTGGACTAGGGTATGAATAATTTTGAACATGGTATTTTTTGGGAATCCATGAATAAAATACCCCTGAAATTAAGAATTTTTTGAATTGTGTATTGTTGTCATTCTTTCACTTGTTGGTCACACACATAACTCATAAACAAACTTGAAAAAATTGAGTAATTTCATCACAAAAATAAAAAAAAAAAATCACAAAAATTAGCAAGGGTATGAATGATTTTCAGGGCGACTATATTTATTGAAGATTTTAAATGGATTTTTTAATGTTTTATGTTAATTTCTACACATTTTTAATGTTTTACACTATTTTTATAGGTTTTATACTTATGTTTTTAGACATAGACAGGTTTTATACTTAATATTTAAAGTTTTCACTTCATTTATTAAACGTTTTACACTTTTTTGGAAAAAATTAAAATGGTTTCTATTCTATCCTAAACCAAGGTTTTATATTTTCCATTCTACATATTTTACGACTTATTTGCATTTGCAGCTACATTGTTGAAACATATTAACACTAATTAAAACTGATAAGTTACAGCAGCTTTAATTTGTTGGTATTTGTTCCAGAGGTTTTAAAGTGTCAGACTGAAAAGAACACTGACCTTCTGCAAATGTCTTCATGTCTGTCTCTTCTCTCTTGTCATTTAATGGTTGCAATTTGAAACCTATGGAGAAAAACACAAACATTAATATAAATGTGACCTTTTTAAAAAAGCACAGTTTCTGGGTATTGAACTGTCAAAAGATAGAGAAGTAAAAGACACTAAATCTACAAAAAAAAAAAAACTAAGTGGATAGAGACTTTATTAATCCGTACAGGAAATTCACAGTTCCGGCAGCATCAACAGACTTAAGATAACAGACTAATCAGAACTAGTCCAAGAGTTAAATTTGCTTTATACACAAAGACAGAAGAAGCTGCTCTGACTGGAGAACTGACTACACCAGCTCCTGATATTCACACAACAGCAGTGGATGGAAATATTTGTTTCTCCAAAGAGAGAATGAGACACTGAGGGAGAGAGAGGGAGAGACAGAGAGAAAGAGAGAATGAGACACAGCGGAAGAAAGACAGAGGGAAAGGGGAAGAGGGAGAGAATGAGACATACGGGAAGAAAGGAGAGAGACAAAAACAGAGGGAGAGAGATTAAGTGTGAGAAGAGGGGGCAAGGAAGAGACAGGGAGAGAAAAGGAGGCAGAAAGAATTAGAAAGAGTAAAGCAGGGTGTGTGGTGTGGCTGTGTGGGTCTTCTCTCACATCAAACACAATAAGAACAAAACTGTGAAATCTACATTATTTGTCGTCATGTGAGTGGTCTCTCGCATTTTCTAGATCGGGTAAGATTTTAAAAATCTGTTAGTGTGAGCCAGGCTTAATAGAGAGAGGGGGAGAAAATGAGAGTGAAAGGGAGGGAGGAAGGGAGAGAGAGACAGAGAGACAGAAAGAGAGACAGGGAGCAAGAGAGTTGATGTTTAAATTCTTCATTTTCTTTGAACTGTACATTCATGAACTATGTAAATAAATGATTGAACTCTTTTTGTGATAAATCAAACTATTCAGACTTCAGATCAAACACGGAACGTAAACATTTTAATGTTAGTGCTCTTAACAGTTGACAGTTGATGTAAAGCTGTTTGTGAATTACCTGGAGGCCTCTGTCAACTTCTTCATTGTACAAAGACTCTGTGATCATGGACGAAGTGGTGACACCTGGAGGAAATCAAAGAGAAACATACTAAGGAAAATGTTCAATACACTACTACCTATTCCTCACCAACACTTTAACCATGAAATTAGAACAGATAAATATTCAACATTACAGCTGAATCACAACATTTACTGTCACATATGACAAGAAAAAGCATATCTTTAAGAGTCAAACAATAAAAATTTGGGAAAAATTAACTAAAATATACTAAATCTTATATTTCTAGATTAATTGTCATCTAATCACTGAAGGAATCATGTGAACTGCATAATAAAAACTTTCACCAAAGTAAATTTTCGAAAGCAGGGTTTTACCTTGTGCTGTTTTTAATTATACTTAAGTCCACAGGCAGAAAATTAACTGACAACTATTTTGAGTTTTAAAAAATTATTATATCTAGTACTATTTTCTGGCAGTTTATGGACATGATTAATCAGTTTTTATTATATTCAATACTAAACTCATTAAATGCAACGGATTTAAAAAATAACACTGTTACTGACATTAATAATTCAGCTCATTAACACATTTTTTTCAGACTGGGTAAATCTTTAGGACACATACCTGTTAGTTTGTAAGGTGAGAGCTGGTGTTTCTGCCCAGGCTGCAGCAACTGAATCAGTAAACCTGGAAAACACAGGTACAACACTTGAAAAACAAATAACCTCACAAATAAAGAATAGTTCACCTCCAGAACAGTGAACAGTGTAGAAGAATACAAAACTGAAAACTAAACACTAGAAACTTCACAATCACACTTTGAGTTTTGAGGTGAAAGAATTAATTATGTTACTAGAATATGACTTTACTGATCTCAAAGAGAAAAGGAATTTTTAAAATAGTTTCGAACAATAATCTCAGCTCATACATTGTGACCTACTCTGGAGGCTTACAACTTGTGGAGGAGCACAGAGTTAATATCTAGTTTTCAAGCTTGTATTTAACACAAAACTGAGCTCAGTAAGGTCTCAAGTTACCACAAACAAATTTCTAATAATTAATATACAGAACAGGGGATCAATGGATGGCTATGGACAGATTAATACCACAAAGCTACAAAAGCACACAGAACGACAACGAGGCAAAAGACTGAGTCGCAAAATGATCACAATGGGATGCTTAACTGGCACACTGAAACACAAAATGGCCACACAGAAACGTTAAATGACCTGGAATAGATACAAAACAACAAGGACATAATACTATGCAAAACAACCCCAAAGAAGCTGATCAGAAGTAGATGTATAACAGCCAGCTAGAGACGCATAACGATGCAATACCACCACAAATAGACACAAAATGATCACATCAATATGATAATCCGCCATGACTTAAAATGACCAAAATGGAGCATAAAATTACAAAAAATCTGTAAGATGTCTGCAGAGTAATTGTAAAGCGATGCAAGCAGTGTTGTAAACAGACAAACTAACTACTAAATAGTTACCACCCTCCACAACTCAGGTCAGGGACGCTTTGTTCACACAAACACAAACACACTTTAACCCACGCAAATAAAAACGACGAACCGGAAGAAAGCCCCTAAGACTTCACTGAAAGATAAGGCTAATGCTAACGCTCGACACTAATGCTACTGCTAACACCCAGGGTGTAAAACAGCCAAGTACAGACGCAAAATGATATAATATGACCACAAATAGCCACAAGCCGGTGATGACGACATGATGAACCACCACACAACGAGGATGGAACACAAAATGACAAAGAGACGCAAAATGTCGGTAAAATGAAAACAAATACAACAGGGATTTACACGGATTACTTGGAGCCTACTGTTGTTGTCCGTTAACGTAAGGTGCCCACAACTCATGTCAGAGACGCCTCAGTCACAGAAGCACAAACACACACTTGTCCACGCGACATAGACGACTGAAAATGGAATTTAATGCTAATGCTAATGTTCCCCGATAATGCTCATGCTAACACTAGCCGCCAATTGCTAACGCTCTCCGATAATGTTAATGCTAACGCTAGCCGCTAACTGTTTGCCTTACCTTCGCGCCAGGCGCATTCAGCGTTCAGTCTCACTCGTGTTCGACAAAAAAGCAGCTCCAGAGTTTGTTTTAGCATCCAGACCCCTCCAATAACGCCATTTCCTCACAGTACTAGCAAACAGAAGCAACCGTTCACACTTGGTTTAAATCTGTTTTCCCACTTCCTTTCTCCGCCTCACTGCGCCCCACCCAGAAGACTATGGCCAATGGTAACACACGTTGTGACCAATGACGACATACGTCGGGTCCGCCTAGCAACCACCTCTGATTGGTCGTAAAATTCATCCACGTAAAGACGGAGAGAAGACTTAAGGCTTTTTCACATACAGCGCGACACAATTATACAACGCGAAAATGTTAAGTACTTGCCCGCGAATATACAGAAGCTGAAGCTCTACGGTGACCAGTTGCGGACATATTTTTTAGGATGTTTATGTGACAGTTTGAGGTCCTGTTGGGTCTTCAGCTGCCGCATTTGACGAGACCGGTAACCATCTACCGGGATCCTTTGACCTAGAGCCTCTGGCAGTCTGTGTGATGGTGATGCCTTTAATCGCGGTGCGAAAGCTCAGAAAAATCGACCTCTTGTCGAAAAAACATGTCATCGCTTTTTCGTCACGTAGTATTTGCGTACTCATAACAAAAACAACAGCTCTAAAAATAGATTCATTAATTAATCGCGCGAAAAAGTGCACAAAATCTGAAGATGAAATTCCTTTATTTGTGACTGCATTTCATTGCAAGATTATCCTAGAGGACGCTGGTAATATTTATTTATGGGCTAAATAGCAATAAACCCTGTCTTTACTTTTCTCACTTACAGAGATGAAACTGAAAAGACTTTGGGAAGAGAGGAGACACAGGACAAGATGAGAGAAAAAGGAAGAAAATGGTGATGAAGATGAAAGGAAGAGCAGAGTGGATCAGCATCATGTCCCAGTGCTGTTCAACAAAAACTGACCTTATCACTTGGATTAATGACCACAGGGATATATGTTCTTTGGTACATCATCATTTGGTACAACATCTTTTAACCACACAAATCAGACATCATTATTGTCATGTCAGTAGTTGTATATTACAGTCTAAAAATATTATTTTATACAATATTTTTCTTATGTTATGTAGGCTACTGTTTGAGACACATTTCTAAAATTCAAATACAAAATAATGCAAACTCAAGCACAAAGATGAATTAGAGAAGATAGAGATAGAAAATAATGTTGAAGACAGAGAGACATGATATAATAATTAACTTTTTATTGTTTACATTGTTAGTAGTAAATTAATTTAGTACATTTGTAGCAAATTTGTTGTAAAGTATTAAAGTAGCAAATTAATTGTAAATTAAAGTTTGTCATTTTCCTTGCCTCCTGCCAATCTTCACATGTCCTGCCTCAGGTAAGTCTTTAAGTTCTGACCTCTGTTGGCCTGAACCAAGCATCCAGCTGATAAGTCACTATTTCTTTGAGCCTTTGACTTTTTTGCATTTGATCTTTAACTCACTGCTTCTCATAATTGAACTCCCAACCTCAGAACTTCCAACCAAAATGCTTATCAGCTGTTTTTACTAGCCTTTGACTGTTTGCATCTGGTTGTTAACTTCAAAATTCACTGGCTCCCGCAAGAATTGAACCGGTGACCTCAGAGCTACCAAGCAGATGCTTATCAGCTTCAGTTAACTGAGACTATGCTAACTATCTGTTTTTGCGAGTGTTTGACTGTTTGCATTCTGTCTTTAATTTCTAAAATTCATTGCCTCTTGTAAAAATTAAACTCACATCCTGAGAACTACCAAGCAGGTGTTTATCAGTTTGAGCTATTTGACCAGAGACACTTAAAATTCATTTCTTAGTCATTCAATTTGTTTTTAAATTAATTTGATGTTAAAAAATAATGTGTCTGATAATATTAGCTGATGCTGAGTTCGCTTGAGATTCAGACACCACTTACAGGAGACATACACTTCCATACAGAAGAGGCCCTCATGCATAGTACACAGAATCAAAAAGCAAAACATCAAATGATGATTTAAACGTTTAGTGCTGAATTTAGAAAATGTAGAGTATTGTAGGCAACATTATTAGGGTTCAATGGTTTAAACACTTAGTATTATCCTAACCCCTATGCCTAATCCCATACCTTATAATCCTATACCTGATGTTGACCCTTGTGCTAGACTTACCCAAAATCTCACCTCTGTCCTATCCTAATTCAAACCCAAAATACCTTGTTGTGATTTTGGTGAACTTGTGTGCCTCTTGGTAGCATATGACCTTAATCAGGCTCTTGGATGAGAGCCTGTTTTTGAAATGTAGTTATGGTTCCTGAAATGTTGTGTTTTGACCTTCAGGGCCACTGTAAATTCCTGTGCAGCAAAACAAAGAATAAGGTTTTTGACAATTGGTTTAAATGAACAAGTGCACCACAACAAGGAAATTAATTTCCATCCAGCAAGATGAATGTTGTACAAGGTTATTAATGAGCATATAATGTGCTTGTACAAGTGAGTTTTCTGTGTCGTTGTGATAAATGTAACGATGGAGGTGAAGAGCATGTTGACTAATGAGTATTGTCCAGGGATCTGATCTCAGTGTCCTCTGGGGAAGAAAGCCCCCGTCTGGATTTCACACATCACGTGATGGTAATACCCCGAGGTTCACCAGTCAAGCTGCTTGTTAAAGAATCCACTCCATCATTTCTACACTCCATCTGACCCACCCAGGTTCAGGTTCAGGTTCAGTCTTTACTGTGTAAGACATAATTGAAAGTCATGTACTCACATACCAGTATCTCATATATTTTTGTTTTGTAAAAACATTAATTGTTAATGTGTTGTCAGAATCAAATCCCTTTTCCCCTTGGATGGCATAACCTTCAGTGTCTATGGGCAACCAGTTAGAAAACTGACATTTGAACTAAGGGTCCTAAAGTTTTTGCATTTGCAGTAACTCTTGGACTTAAGTATTTGGCACATTTATTCGGGATCAGACTAAAAGATGTATAAAAAGTCATTATACCTGTGCCAGTTTTACAGGATGTCTGAATAAACAGGCAAAGTAAAGGTACTGTTCACAAGAACCCCTTTATGAAAAACAATAAAGAAGGAAAGTCTTAAGTGCTGAAGTTGAAGGCAACTGGACTTCTTTTTGGGTGTCTTGAAGACGTTTCCCCTCTCATCCAAAAGGCTTCCTCAGTTCTAAAAACTGGCTATTAAGGTGGTCCTGAGAGTCGTTAGTTGCCAGTTATCTTCAACTTTAGTACTTAAGACTACTATGACCTGGATGACTGAGAACCTACACAGAAGTAAAGAAGAAATGGAGCTGCTATTGTTTTCATATGAAAACATATGAGTTTTTTCATGTCCAAATTTCATTTGCAAAGCAGAAATGTAAAGGTAGGGGATAAAAAAACTGTAAAAGCAGGCACACAACAGCCATGTACAATATGGGAGAGCATTTTTCACACAATATCACAAAATATCTTCAAAAGGCACTTGCAATGTGAATTCCTGTTTTCTTTGTTTCCAAGATACAAAAACTATGGGAAAATGGCTGAGAGTGAACCACAATGTGTGCAATGTCTTTACTTGTATAAAATTAGTTTAAGCATTTTGTCGTAAAAGATATAAGGGAGAAAGAACACAGCAGCACACAAACATTAAAGGGAACAAAATGAAACCTTCACAGGTTCTTCTATATTGAGCCCTATAGATACATAATGGGGCACAGGCCTGAGGGCCAAGATGCACATTTGAATGACTGCCAAATACATAAACTAGGCTCACTCAAGGGTTCACAGAGAATAAATAAGGCTGTGGATTACATCAAATCTCTTCTCAAACCTCTACTCCTGCATGCCACTCCCAGTGTAGAGACCATTTATACTCTAGAAGGGGCCAAACATCAGCAGTTGGTCTTCTTTAAACAAGTCTGACTAAAGTAGAAAAATAAATAAAGCCTCCGGCGCTCTACTTTAATGTATTCAATTAACTGGGGTCCCTCTAGAGAACTCCGGCGCTCACTTGGATAAAGAGAGAGCATATCGCCTGGAGATGAATACGTTGAATGCACTCATTCTGAAGACCATGATTGGAAATCTTCCTCAACAGGTTCTTACTTAATTAAACTTCCCTTCATCTGACTTTCTGTCGCTTTCGAGGGAAAATTGGGAGAGGCATACTGAAAGCCAGGCTAACTTTGTTCACTATCACATGTTGTTTACAGGGCAATTCGGGGGACTTGTAGGGGCCTGTGATAACCTCCACCATCACTGTGAAAAGTCAACTCAGCCTGAAAGAACAGAGAAGTATATGAAATCTCCAATTCAATCATAGACAATTATGTGGTGAAATGAGAGAAATTCAGCAGCCGTCAAGTGTGAGTGGGAGGGATAATTATCTGGCAGTCATTACTGCTCCCATAATAGCATTTAACGACATTCATATACTGTATGAACATATTGCACTTGTTGGAAACATGTAAGCTGAAAATAATCAGACCAGCCGTGTCTTGAAAATATATGAAATCCTCTGTATGCTGAGGAGTGTAACATGTTCATCATGTCCTTGAGTGAACGACGTATGTTAGTGTGAAATTTATCTAATTATCTCAAATATGCCTCGTGAGAATCCATTCAGCATCCCTTTGTACCTTATTTTCCCTCTGCAGCCCCATTGTGCAGCAAAGCCCCAACAGAATTTCCTATCTATTAAAATCCATCTCTCATCACATCGCCTACATCTACCATTTGCAGCACTTTTCCATAACAAATCAACTTAATCAAGCTCATTAAGTGTCATTATTAGCTATTTATTGTTATCTCCCTCAGTGTAGCGCTGACAGGTCCACCCCGCCCATGCGTGTCCCCCTTGATACCGGGACCTTTGCTTGTCACAACGGCTCTGCACTCACTTCTAATTGGCCTCAATTGTGTTGTTCTTGCAAGAAAGAGGGAAAAATGTGTCAGCATTTTGTTTCAGAAGTTTCATGTCTATATTATAAAAATAACGCACTGAAATGAAGTAATATTCTGTTTAACAGCTGGGAATTTGTTGGACAGACGTGGGAAATGGGAATGGAGAACATGCCCCAAATTCCTTTTGTGTTTAAGCGTGGTGTTAAATACTGTGGAGGCTCCTTAATGCAGCATGGTGAATGTATTTCCACAGCTGTCAGGGTGATGGACAGAGGGGCGAGTCTCTCCATTGCAGCGGCATGCTTCTACCTGCACACAATAAACCTGCAGCATGGGAGTGTAGGCTGATGAGAGACAGGGAGAAAGAGAACGAAGGGTGGATATATGTGTGTTGCCATGGAGGAGGCGGGGGTGGAGGTTGCCGGGAAGTTTGTCCCATCGCAGGAGTTATTAAGTTTGTCTCTTGGACACACTTGGTTTCACCACGGTGCTCATCCCTCATTCATAATAGATGCTAATCTGCTCAGGGCTGACTGATGACAGAGCTTCCTGCCCTTCATAGAATTAGTCCTCAGCTTTATCAAAGGACCCAAACTGCCTGCTAATTAGACTCATTTCCTCCAGCATGAATTATTTATTTCCATTGTAACTGATCGGAGGCGATTGTGACGCATCATGCTGCCACCAGTTTTCATACAGATGCGCATGCCACCACAAGTTCTCAAACTCTCAGCTCAGTATTATGGAATTTAACGGGAGTAGGAATTGGTTCGGTTATTTCTCTACTATATGGGTTTTTTTAAATAGTGGTCTAAATGACTACTATAAAACAAAACAATACCAAGCAATACTTAATGTATAATAAGCAATTAGCATTTCAGAGTGATAAATACTCTTTATGAAAATAATATTCATGCTATAATAACTGTAAATATTTAAGAGCTGGTCTTTACACTTGAAGGACAGGTTCACATGCATTCATGTCTGTCCTAAAACAGTACTTAGGTGCTCACAGGTACATTAAAAACAATTTTTGGCCATTGTAATCACTGCTCCCATTCATACCAGCTGTGAAGAAACCCCTTCCTAATGTTATATCTCTGTAGACCGGACGGGGGACGGGGGACAGGGGACAAAATCCACAGCCCTCTTTCTGTGCAAGAAAATGCTTCTCAAAGTTTAACCAAAAATAATATGAGGCTCTAGCAGTAACAGTTAGTCAAATCAAGTGGGTGTTTTACAAAGTCAGTGTCATTTTAGTACAAATTTCTACTCTTTGTCACTGTGCTTTCCTGTGTCTCAGCAAGGAAACATTGTCTGGGGAAATAGAAAAAAAGGGAATTTTACATCAAAATAAACCTAAACTTTGTGAGGTAGTGTCTTGATTTGACCAACCCAGCCTCATTTTAGCTTCATCTGATCTTTAGAGTGCATTTTTACACAGAACGAGGGCTCAGTAACAACATTGTAAAGAGAAGTAACAATTACAGCAACTGATAATCGATAACAACATAACAATCTACATACTGGTGTCTGAATATTGCATTAAAATAAACTTTAAAAATATGAACTTATCCTCCAAATGACACTACACAGAGTTACAAATATATACAGCAATTCCTATAGCTACCGTATGATGTTCCAGACTGAAGGTTTATGGGTATATTCCATAAGTTCTGTTCTCCTCATCAAAACATTCACTCCCTAATTACATCTACTTAAGCAATTTTGTGGAGGGAAAAAAAATGTTGTGCTTAATTGCATTACTATCTGGAAGGCAGAAATATGCAGAGCAAAAAAACATATAGCAACGTGATGGAACTGCTAATTAGTCAGATATTTGGTTCGCAGTACCAAATAGCATATTACGCCCCATACAGATAGGAGGCAAAAGAGAGTGAGGCTTCTGTTCTTGAAACTGTAATCAAACAAAGACAGATGTACAGATAAACACTAGAAAGTTTGGAATAATTATTCATCTGCTCTCTCTTTCTGCTTGCAGAGCTGCTTCTTCATCTGTGACAGATCAGCTTATCATATACACATCCCTCTTTGAGATTTCACATCTATAGGTGCAAGGCATCAGATAAAGACTGTATGGCTGAAATCAAATAACCCCAACCACAATACCCACTGATAAGGTTAATAGAAACAGCCCAAGTATTACAATGGCATGAAATGTGTAATAGCTGAAATATTCATGATGGACTATTGTGCTGAATTTAGAAGTGTATATTTAAAAATCAGCCCAATACAAAGTGCTTCAAAAGCCTGCCATTTGCTATCTCAGCGTGGGTCAATGCAACAATAAGGCTCAGTTTTATCATACAATTTGAAAGTTTATTCAGACTTTCAAGCAGTCTTTAAAAAAAGATGCCCTTCTCTCTACAATAATACTTAAAATGCTCCTTTGGTTGCCATTTTCACATGAACAATAGGAAATTACAGCGAGGCAAGAAAGAAAAATTCTTTTATAATGAATACCACCTTTAGTGATTGCAAATAATTGCGTTAAGTGGCTTATTTGCCTTAGGTCGGGGAGGGTGACTCCTGTATAACTAATATAAGGATCTGAACCCTCACCCTCACTGATGAGGCCTATTCACAACTCGGCTGCCCTGTGCCCCCTCCCAGCTCCTTATGCTGCAACGTGATGAGGAGTGTGTTGTTAAAGTTTCAAAGCAATAATTTTATACAGCTATATTCATCCTTCTGTTTTGTAGCACAAGGTAATGGACCGGTGCTGCTTCTGTCCTCAGCATGGAGGAGGACAGCGGGAGGTGAAACCCACACCAAATTGTACTTTTTACTTTTACATACAAAGCAACGCATAGCCTCTAAATACCTGTATTTGTCATAGTTTAAGAAACCCCACAGTAACCAGAATTAGCTCCTCTTTGACCAACCATAACATTAAAAAGCTAATTGCATAAATCTATAATAATAATAATCCAATAACATAGCACTTTGAAAGTGGAGACTCTGCATACTGAGTATGTTTGATATTTTACTATGGCTTTTTTTATATATATACTTGATACTTCTATACCTTTACTCAAGTAACAATGTCAGTGTAGGTCTTTTACTTGTGAGGGGGTAATTCTACACCCTGGTATTACTGTGTTTACAAAAGTAAATTATCTGAATACTTCTTCCATTACTGTTTGTGCATATATCCAAGGTAACATATCTTAAATGAACTCTATTGTTTATTTTTATTGGTGTGATTATCTGAATAGCTTTGAAAAATTATTCACAGACTAATAGAAAAAACTTCTCTTGTATATTTTTGTTAGTTTTATATCATATTTTACTCTGGCAGTCATAAAAAGAGGTGGATGCAGTTGTTTTCCAGTTTGTTGTACCTCACACTGAGCTGTGTGCATCTGTTTGCTTGTGAAATGAAAACTCTGCAACATAAACTTAATTACGATATAATGTACTAAAAAAAAACTACATTTTCCACGTCCAGTCAACATCTGTTTATTTCATCTGAGCAATTTAGTGTGATCTTGAAGCAATCTTTGGAAATAAATTGTGCTGTCTATTATAGATGGAAACACGCTACGCAACATGAAGCCTACTCTAAACACAGTTTCAAAACAAAAAAACTTGATCTGTTTTGTTTCAGTGATGACCCTTCCCATTTGGCTGCGCTCGGTTACAGTTTACCTCTCAGAAAAAGGCCTTCGTGGATTATTAGCAGTATTCTGGCTGATGGTGGAAAACAAAAATATATAAATGATTGCACACATTGTCCTCCGTTTGAAAAGAGATACCCAGGGAAATCATCAAGAGAACAAAAAAAAACAAAAAAATTCAGGATGCTGCAATAATTACTTTAGGGTATCCAGTACTCTCTCATGGAATATATCAGTGGCCACCATGTCTGAGGTTTGACCCACAGTTGCAGCAGAAATCTCAAGCAAACAAGGGACAAGAAATGAACCTCCCATTATGGACGATTAAAACAGTCCCTGCAGAAACTGACCGCCTGGACAGTGACCATCCAGACTATCAACAAGATTCAAATAAAAAGTAATCAGTGGAGTTCATATTTTATATATAAAGTAATCTAGTAAACATCAACAGTTTGCATGTAAACTATGGTGTAAAAATAATGTAAGTATCCTTGCATTGGAATAATGGATCAGAAATCACAAGACACAAAGGATCTGAATTGGTCTTTGTCTCTGCAACAGAGGAAACAGCAATCATGCTGCAGTACATTATATCCTGGTGAAAACAATATAAATATTTTAAATGTACAGTTTACCATTTTACATAATGTCAAATATAATTATGTTATATTTGACATTGATTTAACATTTATAATGCAAATGTTTATACTGTATTTTGTTATTGTCATGTATCCCTTAGATTTTCATTTGATTTTGTGATTTTTTTTTAATGTTGGTGTGTGTTTTAGGTGTGGTAAAGGTTTCACTATTTTGTTGTCAAATACTTTATATTATATTATTTCTTAACAGATAAAGTGATTAAACAGATTAAAAGGTGTTTTCCAAGGTGACTTGCCAAGTACCAAGTCCTAGCAAACCTGCAGAAGATGGCTGCTATAAGAACATCAAAACCTACCAGAGTGGGTGGATTTTATTAATTAGCCTTAGCAGTATTTTTTAAATTTATTTTAACAATGCTTTTCTTTTGTATCCATGATGTGCCTGAATTCATTTCAGCTTTAAGCTCCATCACATTTACTGGAAATACAGCTCATTTTAAATAAAACATCACTTCCAATAATTTCCCTAAAGTGTACAAAGACTCTTTTATTTTAAATTTAGCTGGAATTAAACGTTTTTGTTTTCTTTGTAAACCATTTAACAATTCCTTAATAGGAATATTTGTGAGGAGAAAATGCTTTTATCTGTAATTTATTAGTTAATTTACACAAACAGAACCTGATTAGATCAGAAAGTGTGATTTCTGACATGATTACAATAATGAGTGGTTGGGGGTCACAGGAGGGAGGAAAGTTTTGCAGTTCATATACAGTTCATGTAGTCACCATAGGAGCCAGCACTTAGCCTATTAGGACTAGTGCCTCAGCAGCATGCAATTAAATGTCTCCATTGAAAATGAGCACTCAGGTCATGTTTAATGGGCAGAGAGCTAATAAAGGTTGGGCTGAGTGGCAGGAGAGGTGACTCACCCTACAGTAGCAGCACAAAACGTGTTGCAAAGACAAGAGCAGGCAGGGTCGCCGGTCACCGTGCGGACTCCATCAGGTACCCTATCATCAGAGCCACATCTCATCAGCAGCTACTAACCTGCAACTGCACACAAACTGGAATATGACTCTCTCCTCCCTGGGAAGGAATCATATCAGAAAGATGCGAGTGTAACAAAGAATAAACAGCTCCTACCCACACATATGTGGAGACATATAAACTAACATTGGCTCTGATGTTATGAATGTGATATTTGCTTTAGCTGACACGATACCATATTACTGTTGGTGTTGGGCATCAGGTTGAATGTTCATCAGCTGCACGCTCATGGATCTATAGCTGTATGGTTCATCTTTTCCTGCTAATAGTGTAGACAAAGAGACAACATGACACCTAACATAAACCTTTGAGATCGATACTTTGCTTTTAATGGAGAAAGATGAAAATATCAATACCAGCTCATTTACAAATGTATTTTGTTGCCCAGTTACTTATATTTAATTGATTTTAACAGCCACATGGGAGACAAAGAAAGAAATCAATTGCAGGGCCAAGTTAAGTGACTGCATGACAGCTCATATTGTGGCCAATCTGACGCAGTCTAATCTGAAAAGACAATAATCCAAAGAGGACAGGCAGGAGGAGCGAGTGTTACAGCTGAATTTGACACGCCACCTCCTTCCACAACAGCAATACCAAGCTGTCTGGCAAGAAAACATGAGATGGAGTGGAATAAATTCTCCTGGTAAATGTTATTACAAACAATATGCCTTCGTGAAAAAGAAAGAGGGAAGAGCAATCTGCGCAGACTGACCATTCTGCGAACCGTTTATCAGCTTGAAATGTTATTTCATGCATTAATACTTCACAAACTGCATTTCCCCCAACACTTGCGGTACAAAAGCCCTCCGATTTATGATTACCAGTCAACTAAGCAATAGCCTGTGGCCCCCGCCGACACGCCACTTCCTTTTACTTCCCTTGCCGCGAGCTTGTCTCAGGGCCCCTGCAGGTTCAGAGACAAGGCTGTCAGGATAATGTGATCAAGGTGGATGCAGGCTGAGAGAAGCTAAATCGTGGCTGGGGGATGACATTCTTTGATTTTTAACCATTACAGAGTTTTCACAGAGCTGCAGTCAATTTATTTTATTTATTCTAATGAAGAGCATTAGGAGTGCCATAGTGTGCTGCACTGCACATTGATCGCCTCGTTAATCACACTTTGCAGACACTCGCAAATCAAGTTCTAACAGCAAGCACTGAATCAAGTGCAATGAAGCATAAGCTCCTTCACAATTTATGATCTTTCAAATTGCATCTTTTCAACCATTAAATTGCAAGATACCATAAATTTTTATCCTCTCTTCTTCAGTCCTGGTATTGATTCTGTCGTGTGAAAAATAGAAGAGTAGTAAATTCAGGCAGTTAGACAAAATTTAAGCCTTGTCTTCAGAAAGGAAACTGAATGGCACAAGGAAGGCTGTTAATTTGCCATTGAGAACAAATATCAGGAGTGATAAAAATTTAAAAGTCCAACTAGGCCTCAAAGACATGGCTCAGATGGGTTTCAGTCCTTTGCAACCTTGAGCTCTTTTACTTCACTACCTCTGAAATGCCAGTGCACCTTCAGGGTCTTTTACCAACCATTTTTTAAGATTAGGTACCTGATGTGCTACGGAATTAGAATTAAGTTCTCACCCTATATGAAAATGACTGAATCCTCTTTTCATGGGTCCAGACAGTCACAGATCCAGCAGTTTTTAAAGAAAAAGTCAAAACAAACAACAATTCATGTAGTACACTATATTCAATGCCAATATTTCATTTTCTTTTCTCAGTCTAAGCAACGGCAGTCAGGTTTGAATATTTAAGAAAAAAAAAAAAAAAAAAAAAAAAAACCTCCACAAACTCTGAAACTTTGCACATTAAAGTGGCCATTACATTTAACCTGAGAAAATCTGCAGTGGTTGTTACCTGCCCCATACTGTTCTCAGAAAATGGCATAATTGTTCTGAGATTGCATCTCATTCACACCAAGATGTAAAAAATACTTGTCAAACAATACAGTCAAATTAGTTCTCTGTGATTGAGAATGTTGAGGATTTATCCAGTACATTACATATCCGGGAAAAGAAACAGAAGTGCCACGAAAGAATCTCAATTACTGTAATAAAGTAAAGGGGAGAAAGGACCACCAGTCAACAGCTTCCAAAAGTGAGGGGTTAACCTCTTCACCTCTGTACAAGGAGCAACTCTTGAGTCATGATTGGAAAGAGTGCATGCTGTTACACTTGGAATGAAAATAACAATGCCTGCAATATAAGAAAGACTCAGAAAAGTTCTAAGTAATACACATCTGTATGTCTTGTGTTATTTTTCAGAATATTCTCGTTCATGTTCTACATGAGAATTCGAATGGTTTAGCAGAGGACAAGCGACAGCTCAAACTGTCTTAACTAATGTTTCACTTTGTGGAACTACTGAGAAGAAACTCTTCTTCAATAACTCCTGCACGGAGGAAAGCAGGACAGCATTAATCACATAGTGCTGTGCCAGACAGCTGCTCTGAAGAGGTGAGGAGTCAAACTGCAGCGGCATGGCCGACAGGCGTGGAAGATAATGCTGCTCCAGTCACTTTCATGGGGGGAGCTGCCCAACTCAGACAGCACACAATATGACTCCACATCCTGAGAGAAGTAACGCTGGTCAGGCAGCAAAAGTGTTTTTGACACAGACCCTCCCCAAGGGAAGGCAAATCAGCAGAGGAAATAGCACGTAAGGAAAACAAACCGTAATAAAAGGCATAAAAGCTCACAAACATTGGAATTGATCAGACAATTACAACCCATCTGGCTTGTTAAACTCAATCTGCTATCACACACAGGCTGGCAGTTTGGCTTTTTGCAGTTGGTGGTGCAGTTGGACTGTTCCCAGATCTGCTAGCGACTGAAACTTAAAGGACACATCTGGTGATATTCTATATTTTTCATATGGTCGACAAGTGTCATGAAAAGACCAAAACCAACATGAGTCGATACTACTAAACATGAAAGGGGCACAAAGACTTTATTTTCTGTGTTTTGATGTTTTCAATGTTAACAGCTACCAACACACTGATGGGATTATTTTATAGATCCATCACTGATTTGTTGGTGCTGATTGGTTGGAATTTAAACATGTGGAAAAACAAGGGCAACACTGTCAAGGTAACGGAGTACAATAACAGGTGAATAGCAACTTCCTTTGTCTGACAGTTTCAGCCAGGGAAAGCTAAATCCATCACAGCAAATCTGTACTTTCTTCCTCTCAAGGAACTTGATCTCCTCTGCTCTGGCTGCATATACAGGTTTCCAAAAATTAGATGCAACATCAAGTGTTTATTCACCCAATATGTAATTAGTGCTCTTAACCCTAACATACAGCATCATAAACTGCCTCCTTGTTCCCTGCACAGGTTCTTCTTGTTCTTTTATTTAAACGTTTATTTCACTGTACCCTGTATGGTGTGAAGTAACTGCAATTTTCATGTTGTCGATTGTTTCATTGGGTTTCTATTGTTACATGGCAGAGAAAACTTAGAAATAGCTCCTTTAAAAAATTCATTTACAATGTATGCAACTAACAGATATTGTCTGTGTAGCTAAAGTCTGATATAGCTTAGTAGATATTCATCCAAAAACTCACTGCACTGACATGTTTCATCATTGATATGAATAACTATATAGTTTATTTTGAGTCCATTCCAGGTGTAACATCCTGCTGCTGTAAATTGTAAGTACTCACTGGAGCACCAAATGTGTATTAATTCACAAATGAAAATAGTCCCCAACCTCTGCACTATTTAGGCTTGTTTGAGTAATGTTTGCTAAAAAACAAACAAACAAAAAAACCATTGTGCAAATATTTTAGGATTTTTTTTTTTTTTTTTTTTTTGCCTTTTCTAAAATGAAAGTATATTTGTTAGCAGTTTTTAAATATCTAAACGGCCCATAGATAGTCTAGAGAAGTTTGAAGTTTGAAAGTAGTTCTACTTGAACTAATATATTCTTGTTTCTGGCCCCTTGTGGGATTTGTTGAGTATAATAAAAATATAGAGTACCTCCAGCCGAGTCCTTTAAATTACAAGAATCCATGGTGAAAGTTTAAATCTAAATCTGAGAGCACAGCATCCTGAACATCTCAGCCACATCACAACAAAACAAGCATCACTCAGATCTTAATTTGATGATCCATGACTGAAGGGATCTTCTGATGTTCTGTGCCGAGCTGTATTCTCATTTGAAATGTACACAATACACCACACTGCATGTTCCTCTTGTGATGACTCACAGATAACTGGACCAAAACAGTCTGACTCTATAGACAAGCACATATCAACAAGCACACAATAGTGCACTCAAAAAGACACTTTCACCAGCCCAACAAAGGGAGATGCTACGGGGTATGACAACTTCTTGTGAACGACAAAATGCAGCCTGACAAGCTTTCAAGGGATGGTTGAGCTCTGGCAGATTACAGAGATCTTTATCTTTTCATAAAACGGAGTGCAGCATTTAAGTGCCAATGACTGAGAATACAATCTGAATTGTAAAGTGTGTCACAGTCATTACATGGAGATGTAGGGCCAGTAATGGTGAGAGTAATTGTGTGATGACAGTTTCACTGCACAGTGACATTCTCTAGGGCATTGTCATCATCCCTGACAGGTAATACGGGTCCACTGGGAATTGGGTACGTCTTACAGTTGGAGTTTCTTCTTTATAAACACCCACCAGCCCCCCAACCCATCTTTACTTACAGCTATGTCAAACCCCAGAACTCACAGTGGCTTTTCAATATAGCTGCGGGTCTGAGAGAGGTAATTAGATGTTAATGTGAAATAATGGAATCATGGCGGGTTGTTACATAGGGAGAAATGCAGACCTTGGCGTGATCTCGGAGTGAAAAGCACAATTGCTTAAAAATCAAAACATGCTGTCAGCGGCTCACCTAAGCAGCAGAAAATGCCCTGACTTTGGAATACATTACAATGGTAATTGCGCTGACAAAATTACCTTGTCTAAGATGAGCTCGACCAGACATCTGAGATATGCATGTCGATTGGCTCAATTTCATGATCACTGGGAGGCTGAAATCAAGGCCTTTATGTGAGGGAAAATCAACAGGGAAATTGACATAAACATCTCATCGGAGACATTATACTGAAAGGCAGAGATAGCTTCATTTTCACACTGCATTGTTAGTCATGCTGTTTAAAGTAAAGCTATACTTTAAAAAAACTGTGGAAACTGTTAAAGGAAGTAATTATTTCACACTGCAAGACATAAATATATGGTCAGTGAAAATGGAAATATATAACTTAAATGGTTAATTTAATATTCTTGATTATAAATCACAGCATGTTGCTCCCTCTAGTGGTTAATTCACCTTTTGTATATTTAATAAAATGTGTTCAATCTAATTTTTAATTTGTACAGCTGGATGCCAAACATATGAGTTACTCTTCCAGCTCAAACATGCCTCTCTTTTCACTGCTGCATTAGTTACCAGATCTGTGCGTTTGCATCTCTGAGAGTAACAAAAGAGGTTGAACAACAGCCAAGGCTGAGTGAAATGACTTAATAAATAAAAACATAGTGTCACACACAGACTCCACTATTGATTGTTAGTTGTGGCTCTTTCCGTTTGGGCTTTTCCTCACACATATCAGGACAGTGAGAGTTAAAAAGCCTCTTGTGTCTGTGATCTGATGAGGATCACCTTCATCCATTTGAAAGGTGATTTCCGAGCAAAATTGTTTCTCCGAACACATGCTGCTTGAGCCGAGAGCACATTTTTCCAGCATGTTAACAAACATGTAATTTCCATAAACACGTCCAGTAATTGACAGCTTGATTTGGGCTCTGCCAGGAAACTGACAGACAGTTCTTGGCTGCTTTAATGCAGGCAGCACAAGCTTAAGGCCTCACCAGGCTGTAATGAGCTTCTCAGGGCTTTGTCTGGATTAGAGCACCAAACAGACAGAATCTCACACAAATCCCATCCAACATTCTTTATCTTGTTAGATTATATCATGTACTGTAATTCAGAATTACCATGAAATTAATACAGACCAGAATTCAAATATCAGCAGTGACAAATTTTACGTCTAAATTTACATCAACGAATGAAAAAACAGAGTGGTGAGTCTAGCCTTACACAAGGTACCTGCAGATAAAGGGTTATATCTAAACAAGACCAAATGTAAAATAGGTTTAACACACATTTTGAGGCCAATCATGTAAGAATGGTTCAACTGGTTTGTTTCTGTTGTTTCAAAAGAAATGGAAATGCAAAGCAGGTAAATAGGATAGAGATGTATGTTAGGGTCAATGCTGTGAAAACATTTCTGACAAAAAGAAAAATACATAAAAAGATTTCATAAATTCAAATATAAGGCGACTTCAGAATTCTTAATGGCTGTTATTTGTAACTCTGACTTTGGGACATTTTGAGACTTTTTAGGAAATTGGAACATTATGCATGCAATGTTATTGAAGTACACCAACTGACATGGCACATTTACTCATTTACATATTTCGTTTTTGTTAATGCTTGAATCACGTCACACTCATTAAATACCTAATAGTCACAAAATTTGTTATTTATTTTTGGAAAGTAATGAAAAATGTATTTGAACAAATGAATAATGAACTATGGTGGATTTGTTCTCGTCTGTGTGCCTCAGTTGTGGACTATCAGTGGAGTCTATAACCCTGCAGTATCTCCAGGCAAAGGTTTGCTGCTTGAACATCAGCAGCACATTCAGGTCTTTTCTCCCTTTAAAAAAAGCTGTGGTTCAAGAGCAGCAGAGAGATGATGGTGAGCACAAGAGGAAAAATAGAGTCTGATAAATCTGTATTGAACAGTGTGTGAAGGATGTTAATACATATTAATGGTGACAGGAATATTTGCAAGTGAATACACTGGCAAAGGGGATTAAACATAACTCTCCATAGAAGGGGAGGTATCATCACTCCCATTCTGGCGTGGGACTCGGCCGTATCAGATTCATCCCCATGCACATTGCCAGCAAACACTAAGCCCTTATCTCTCCACTGGGCCTCTCCGGAGAGTTTACAATTTCTCGCTTCGTTGGAGCCTGAGCTGAGCTTGTTACTGGCACAAAGGCTGAGAGGTGGCCTGGTTGAGAGCACAAAGCCGCCCTCACCTCTGGACGGACACATTTCCCTCAGATAACGGACGACTTGTTGGACAGCGGCAGCAGAGTGTCCCTATACATTAGTATGACAGCCACTCATCCTCCAAACAGTGGGACTCAAAACAAAGTTAAAGTTGGAAAAAATAAAAATAAAAACGTGACATACTGACATTGTTTCAGTAAAGGATCCTTATTAATGAGTTGTGTTAGAGGTGGCAGAGGGACGTGAACCCAGCAGATGTGATCTGGGTCCTGGGAGACACTTAACGTCCCGCCATGGATGCTATTCTCTGAGGGCATGAGCATCAGAGACAACGTCCCATTTGCTACTCTGCTGATCGTGTTAACTCCCAAGGGGATTAATGATAGGAACATAGACATGAAATTTAGGGTAAATGTTCCTTTTAACCACACCAAAATCTTTGCTCATTTTTAGACAGATGAACCTATTTAGTGGTTAAACTTATCGAGGTAATGTCCATATACATTTCCCAGCTCTTTGAAACCTGCTCTTTATTCAGCTGTGATATGAAAACCACACACGCTGCTATAAATACGTGTTAGTTGTGACTTTTACAGAAACAAACAACAAAGATGAAGAAATTATTTTCTGAGCGACCCTTTAGGCAGTCCAGACACTGCGTTTGAAAAATACTTAAAGAAAAGGCCAATTATGAAGAGTAAATTAATCAACCCTTGGATTAAAACATTAAGTAGTCAATTACAATTTAATTTCATCAGTGGTAAAGACACCATGTAGCCTGATTTTTAGCGATGCAAATTGATGCAGTTTAAAATAAAACAGGCTTGTGAGCTTAATCAGGAGATGATTTTACAAGAAAAAAAACAATACATTTGGAGATTAAAATATGATTTCAGCACCTAGTATGGCTTGTTTCAGTAAAACATGCCTGTATTCTTCCTCAGAGAACAAGCCCTGTTTACATTAACTTCCTTGACAAATGTCTCACACAGATGTGTGAATAGTGAATTATTCATATATAGGTGACCCAGATCTTATGAACATAAATGTTTCTTGTCTGTGTCTGATTCATAATGAATAATTCTCAATTGAGTTTTAAAAGTCAAAAGATATTCTGCACACATGATCAGTCTCCCTCCCAGATAACTTCTAAAACGGAGTTGTAGCAGACAGATATGTTTACAGAGGACAGGACACACAGAGGCCTGTGAAAACAGACCAGGTCATAGCACAACTGCAGGCGAGTTGATGAAGCTCTAAAGTGCTTTGTTAAATAAAGCTTCATATGCTGCTTTGCTTTGCTGGAGAGAGGACAATGACAACTTAAAACATGCAAGTTATTTCACACTTTATAAAAGAAGAGAATGCCAATACGGTTTCAGTAGGTTTTAAGTTGACAAGCAATATTGGATTGCTGCTTGTCTTACAGTAGGTCTCCCAGTCACGGCAATTTCAGCAGACATGTTGCTGAGACAGCTCTGGCATTGTTTTCTGGGACACAGTGAAATTCTATTTTCAGTTTTACTTGGTGCAGTAATTATCTGCATTGTTGGTGAGAATAAAGAAAATAAAGTGCATGAATATGTGCCGGTCAATTGGATTCTGTCAGTTCAAGCAGAATTGGGTACACAAGCGAGCAGCTTGCCAGCTTGTAATAACGATGGTGTTTGCGTGGAACAATTTCCCCTCTAAAACAGCTCATCAACAGCAGAGAGAGTCTGTCACCCAGGGTACGGAGTGACAAGTCTTCTGCATCTCTGTCTGTTATTAACATGTCTCTTACGACAAGCTCAATTATCTGACACTGCCCGTAATTTCCATTCCTTTTTCTGGCACAATGTAAAGTTCCTCTCCTTCATTTTCAAAGCTGGTCGTTTTGGATCCGGCAAATACTGATATAAGACATGTGTGGGAGGAGGAAGTGAAAACTGAGGGAAAAACATCTGCAAGTCACAGTGAAGTTGCTACAGGCTTGCTTTGCTGAGGCCTTGATCATTTCTGATATTTATAATTTAAAAAGCCTGAACACTACACATTTCTATTGTGGTACTGTTTTTATCTGACAATGGCTGTTACATACTGAGTGAGGAACTTGGATAACTGCACTAAAGGCAAAAAATATATAAATAAATAACACAATATAATTTTAGAGTTAGCATATACAGATTTCACTCACAGCCTCCTGTCTTCTTTGTGACGTTTGGTGATGTCAAACCTTATTGAGACCTGTAGTTAAAGTCATAGTGAGAATATTTTGTCAACAAACCCCAAGCTGTTAAAGAAATCAGATGTCTTTCCATTTGTTTGTTCAGGATAAATGGTACTGAAGCTCGTCCTTATTGCTGAATATCGTAACTGTAAAGACTAGTTGTAAATGTTAATTAGACATGATTTCAGGTGGCTTTGTAATCAGTAAGCTGCATGTGTGTGGTGTCTGTGACCTTCACAGTATTGACTCCTGACCTGTATGTGGTGTAGCTGTGCTCATTTTAACCTACAGCAATTTTCTTAAGGATTGTGCTGATGAAAAAGAAAGATGATAAAAATTACGTTAAAGGTTTTTTTTCATAAAGGCGCATCTTGATTAACTAACTAACAGAAGCAGGCTCCTTTTTTATTCATTTTAATGAACCATTCAATCAGTTTTTTTTCTTACAAAACTTCCTAATGATTATTTTAAGGCTGCACAATCTCACAATCATTCTGAATAACTCAACTAAAATAGAAGATAAATGCCATTCAAATGACTAAACACATATTCTTCATATTCCGACACAGAGAAAATACAGGTAGACCTTTTAGAACATTTTATCTTTTTTTTAGGCAAGCATGGTTCACAATCTGAAAAGTTCAAGTCAGAAACATAGCTGGTAACTGGGGGGCTATTTTGAAAACGTTATGTTTTAGTGTGGACCCCAAAGGCCTGTTAGAGGTTACCTTACTGCTTCAAATCTTAAAGCTGGACTGCCTCCACTCGTGTACGGAGGGGATGCATGATAAAAAAAAAAAGTGAAATAGTTCCACCAAAGTGAAATATCGCTGTAAGTGGGAGTGTCTGGGTTGCTGCGGGGGAACGTTAGAGGAAGTGGTAATGATGACAGCTCTAACTCAGTGCAGGTGCAGTAAAGCATGGCAGGTTGGTCAATTGCCCAGAACCCATTACTTCTCCCTCGAGACCAACCTTGTAATGTGCTAGGTACCTTCTGTAAAGGATTGACCTATTGTCAACAGAGAAATCGCTCAGGTTTTACATTAAGACACAAGCATACCTCACAAGGTTACACAGGCAGGTTAAGACCATGTTAAATGTCTGAGTGTGCTGTTGGTTAACATTATATATCACGCAGGGGAAAAAACAACTTTGAAACACAGTTTGCTTCATTATTAAACCAGTGGAACACTTTCTTTGTCCAGGGAACAGGGGAGTATTATAGATACCAGCAACATATTGTCTGTTTGCATTTCATGGTCGGTCTTGTTGGACAGGTTTAGTATTGGCCTGGTGAGCTGTAGGAGACACTTTGCATTTTGTAAGAGCGCACAAAGCTGGTGAATGTAAGATTCATGATACTGTTTCTCTCTTTGTGAGTGCCTTTACAGGAGCTCTAAACATTTGCAACTCTGCAGGAGATGGGAATAGGATGACCTTGGGTGCCAGATACATCTCTGTTCCTGTGTCATCTTCAGACAGCCACTGTTTGACCACTATCTACCAGATGCATTCTATCCGACACTTGTAACAATAGTGTAAATGGGACGAAAATTGAGCTCACCTTAAAGGCGGACTTCAGTCCTCTTGAAGGCTGAAAGCCCTGGATGAGCCCAGTGCCCAGTGGCAGCTCAGAGTCCTTGTTTTGCTCCCTGAGACGTGTGTAATCAGAGAGAAAGTCCAGCACAGATTACAGTCTTCAATCAGTCAGGGAGGAAAATGATATGTACATCATTGTCTCTGCAGCACATCCCAGGCACTGTCAGCCTGCATGCATATTACCTGTGTCAAAGCTGCCAGGGACATGACGAGAGAAACTGAGAGCCATCACAGAGCCGCCACTCAGGGGGGGTGTCGAGTCTTCGAACGCAGCAGCCAGATTCAGTCTCCATGGGGACTCTACTCTGACCTCCAGGATGTTGTTGACACCATTTAATGTACATTTTCAGACACAAAACGTCTCCTTTCATATCTGAAATCGTTTTCAATGGGCTGAGTAACATCGAAGGCCAGTTCCTGTCACCAAAAGAAAATATTGAACGAACACTTGCAGTTTTTCTCTGACTTGAGTCAGAGGAAGTTGAAGCCATTGTTGCAATTGACCTTGAGGTGCACAAAAGAGACAAAGAGTTATTTGGTACAGTGTGAAAACTATATGTCTGCTGTGAGGAACAGCTAAAAATGATACCTCCTAATCTTCTCACAGATCTCTAACATCATCTTTATCTGTCTACTCACCTTAAAACAGACGCATACTGTGTATGAGAACAAAGGACGATATAATGTGGGAAATTTGATGTAAGTGTCTCACTGCGGGACGATTCAATTTTCACATGTGTTCTGGGGAGAAAAACATACATTCATGACAATAGTGAAACAGCAGGAGAGAAAAATTTTACAATAAGCATGGCAAAGACTGATTGCTCTTGAAATAGACCATAATAAGACCGTAATTTCCCCAAAACAAGAGTGTTTAATTTGAACATCACTTTTGCATATAAGAGGATGATGGAAGATGATTTGCAGCCACACCAACACAACATGGACCATACTTTTCTGCCCAGTGTACAGCTTCAAATTAAACCACTCACCCTGACACCATATATAACCACCTAAAATACATGATAAAGTAGTTTCACAAGCATGCGACTGCTAGCTGTGGCTATCAGGTTTGCATAATAGCTCCCTTGTCCCACACCAGGTATCTGTTCACCTTGAGAAGTCCAGACCTAAACGCAATGTCAACACAAGCACTTTCTAGCTCGACGATTCTGTTTGTCTCCTCTGGTCCTGCTGGGGCTCCAGGGGGAGGTCACCAAATTGTCTCTGGAATAAAAAAAAAAAGAGGCACTGACCTTTGTTAAATTGGCCACATTCAGTAGACAGGGAATATCAGGTTATTGAGTTGATCCATGCTGTGTTTCCTTGCCTGGGGAAAATGATCTGCGCTATTGTCTGTGTTCTGCAGTTGATCAAGGGCAAGAATGTGTCAGGAATGTAGAAACACAAGACACTTTTTTAGAAGTAGTTTCAAATGTCCTAATGGTTTGGGAGAAAAACACCATTAGTACCCTGCTGTAAAAAAAAAAAAAAGAAAATAAGTAGGATAGTGAGTGCTTTTCACTTATGAAGACACTTGCAGTTTATATCCAAAAAGGAAATCAAATAAAGGCTTTATGCTCTAAATTCTGTGAGACAGAAAAGACATATTGTAAATGAATGCAGCTGCAGAAGCCCAACAATTCATTGCACTGTACTTTCAAGTTGTTGATTCCTTGAGAAAGGCAAATAATAGTCATTTTGCAAAATTGCAGGCCTATCCTTCAACAACTGAGGGAAACAGTTAAAATTGGGCAGGGATTGGGAAGAAGCAGCCCTCTCGCTGAAGTATTTTGTATATTTGGGACAGTATAATGAAATAAGTCATTTCTGCCAGCAGTTCACATTACCACCCAACGGTTAAGAACCATAATCCCAATAGCATTTTGAATTCTATCACACATACAGTCGGAAATGTTATTGCATGATTATAGTGTTCCTCTCTCTCTGCAAAGTTATTGTATTTATGCATTTTGCACATGAATTGAAAGAGAAGCTGAGCACCATGTACAATTACACCACTATTCAAACTGAGCTAAAAGAACCAAATAAAAACACACAAACAACTTAAAGTGTAACGATACCTACCTATCACAAAAACACAATACTAAAGCCGCATAATTGAAAAAAGATTTCCTTTTACTCTCCAAAATGCGACTCCAGCCACATTGTGTCTCTGTTCTTTTGCAAAATTTGCTACACATAACATTCAAACCACAAACATAACAAGGAGGAACCAAGAGTGTGCAGCAAAGACATGTTTGTCTCAGCAAATCATAGCCACAAGAAGCTTTAGTTGTCCTCCATCAGTTTAACAACTATACACTGGAGCTACGTCTTCAGATTCATCAACTGGGCCATTTAAAGCTCTGCTCATTCTTCTAGTCTAAGCTGATGCTGACATAAACATGTAAGAACACAAAGAGCGACAACAGTTTGTTGTCAAAGTTGACCTCCAATCCCGGTGGTCGGTTGAAATTAGACTGTGGACTGTGTCATGCGCAGCAGTCACAAGATCTCTCTTCCTCCTTTAACCTGCTGAAGCTGCCGGGGAGGAACACTCACTGATGGCAGCTTTTATCAGTGATGGCCAGAAGAACCATGCCTCTTCTTGTTATGAGGCAATGGCACTTTGTCAAGCAAGACACAGTTATCCTGGTTCTGACACCAGGCAATCACCGTCCATTTCTCAATACACTTCCAATTGCGAGTGGGATTTGCATCATAAAAGCTTAAGTTAAATCAGAAAGAAAAAAAATCTAGAGACAAAAAATATTTCAAGGCACTCACTTTTTTTTCCAAGTCTGCCACACTTCACAACTGGAAAAACCACGATCCTCGACACAGATTGTCCCAGAGGTCTGTGTATCATAGATTTCATTCCTGCAGGGGAGCAAAGATTATTACAATATTCAGATTACCGAGCAGGGGAAATTAATTGGACTAATTAACATACAAGTAAATGATGATACCGTTAACACATTTCATTAACTCAAACTGTCATTCTATGTTCCTGGTGCACTTGGTATTGCATTACAATGAATTGGATTCATTAAATTATGCAAATGAAAGGAACGACAAAACGGACGAGTCCTTTTTAACGTTATAGACCACATTTTCTGACTCGTTTTCAGCAAATTGACTAAGGCTCAAAAAGCATGTGCTTTTCACTCTGATTAACCAGATAAAGCTTTTCACAGACTACCGTTTTAATTATGTTCACAGGACTAAAACCAGGTAGGCTATAATACATTTTAACTCCCTAATGCCGTTGTCTTGAGCCTTAAAGAAAAAATAGCAACAGTACCTAATTAGTAAAATGTCCCATTTAGTGTAAGAGGTAAAGACAGTGATATGGCATGCGTGTGCTGCTGTAGGCTGATAATATCAGGTTGATACATCAAAATATTAAATAATTATTACTATTTTTAGCAAATTATAGGGACAGGAAATGTTGCACAGAGTAATAAAGACAGATCACTTTATCTAAAAGCTTCTCCTTCAATTTCACTCAAATATACACAAATCCAGATCATAAAAAAAGAAGTGTTACCTTTCATGCCTCTGTAAGGTTTGTTCAAAGTCATGAGACAGTCCATTGTTCTCCAGCAGCAGAATATGTTCCTGACATTTCTGTGGTCAATTGAGGGTCCGCGCCTCCTGTTGGCCTCGGTGACTTCTGTCTTCATCTTAGCAGCGCTACATGGGGAAGGTCAAGGGGTCAAACATACCTCTTGTCCCGCTCCCTTGGCTGTAGTGACATCTACTGGACTAGTAACCCAGAGTATAAGCCCTGCGGGGGGGAGAACGAAGCTCTTGGCTGGATGATACATCTTCAAAAAGAGACAAAAGGTTTCAAGTACAAGGAGAAACCCAAACTTGTCTTGTATTGTACATACTCTGCAGACACTGTACATATTTTTAAAAAAGTAAAATAAAGCAAAAGTCAAAGGAAATTCAACTGTAACAGAAAGGTTTATATTGATGTTATATTGACATATTTATACAGAAGATTTGATCGAGGATGAAACTTCAGTGTTTAGTACATAATATGAAGATGATGTTTGAGTGTTTGAATGGCATCTTGCTATCTGACTTAAAGGCTTAAGTATAACTTCCTGAACAGGACCATGAGGAGATGGGTGGAAAAATGAACAAATTACATCGTTTTCATTGAGGGCGGGTGGGGACTGAATATGCCACCAGTACCTTCACTGCTGTGTGTGTACGTGTATTCAATTTAACAATTTAACAGTTGAGGGGAGGGGAAGTTAAAAAATAAAACACATCATGGAACAGGGAAATGCAGCAAACTGTAAATGAAAAGAATCAACATAAAGACAGAAACACTGTACATTTACTGACAATGGATACAAAGCCATTTCTTGGGAAGTATACAAAACATTTTTTATACAAAAGGATTAACAACTAACAAAATGAAAGTGATGAGAACAGTGCTGTTAAAAAGAGTACCATTTTTAGTAATACACAGATTTTTCAACTGCATGATAGGACAGATGTAGCAAGATACTGGTGGAGAATTTTCCAAAACAGGGGGTGTCCTTACCATTAAAAAAAAAAAATGATAATAATAAATCAAAACAAGAAGACATAGAAAGACTCAACAAGCATAGGTAACATGGTGACAGCTTAATTCACCTCAGCTTTTGGTCCATCAAATTACATTTCTTTGCAACACTCCACCATGGTCCAAGAAGCTACAGGGGTGATTTTACTTTACTCATATCACAGTCACAAGTCACCCTGAGTTTGTGGTCAGATTTGGCAATTACCTTCAAAAAATGGCTTTTCTCGTCATATTACAATGCATGTTTTTGTTGTTGTTGTTTTTTGTTTCGTTTTGAAGTTCCCCAAAAAGGTTTAACGAAAACACATCTGAATTACATATAATGGAGCCATATGAAATATTTTGGACTTTTAATATCACAAATGCATTTTCTATGTAAAGCCTAATATAAATAGCGGTTCAGTCAAAATATTTAATAAGCAAATAATGTGTATCATATTAACAGTATATGTTCAAAAGGAATTACAATACAAAATTTTGATTGTTTTTCATTTTCACCTGCAAAATGTAGTCAGTGTGAGCAAAGTTTTTAAAAAATAAATGGAGGAAGGAGGGCTTGCTAATTTTCAAACAGACTGACTGGAAGGAGGACAGTGAAAACAAACAAACACATAACATTAAGAAATTTGCATGGACATAAGCAATAACATTACTTAAGCTGGATAAAATTATCTCTGATTTAGTCTTTGCTAAAGGAAATATGGAGCAAACCTTCCTTACCAAGGACATCATCAGAATACCATCAACAAAAGGCGAGGAGAAAAATCTCTCAACTTACCAATAATTTTTCATGAAAAACACATTATTAACAAATAAGTAGATTCAAAACAAAATGGCATCCTACATTTCCAACTACACAATATTGTACAAAATAAGGCATTTCCTTGTGTGTTTACTGCAATGTCTTTTTCCACCGTTTTCTTTCTTTAGTCTCTTACGCTAGTTTTTCCTCAGTATAAACTGAGTAGGGACATGAACTGACTATTTCTGTGTTAAAATATATATATATTTATAATTTTAGCTTTTTCTTCAAAACTTGAATAAAAATGCAGGTAGGAGTATACAGTATGAGAGAGTTTGTACAAGTTCATACGTGGAGTGGAAATCACTCCATGACTTCACTGGCTGCTACTGTGGTGACAAGCTGGAGAGGAATCTCCGCATTGGCCAGGATGTCCTGGGCGGTGCTGGAGCCCTGCTGGATGTTGGTGAGGATGAGGGTGGTCCCGCCTGCGGTGGTGATGATACTGTCTGAGGACCCTGCGGATTCCATCGAGGCCACCACTGAGGCACCAGAGTTCACACCTTTTTTGTTCTGATGAGTTTTAATGTGCTTCGCCAGGTGGTCGCTCCGCATGAAGCGCTTGGAACATTCTGGGCAGACAAACTTCTTCTCTCCTGCCAGAGAGAAAATATAGTTTGAAAGATAAACAGTTTGATGCTGAATACATTTAGAGAGGTTCAAACATTCGATCTACCTGGAGGATGTTTCATAGGTAGGGAGATGAGGTTAAGATGGTGGTTCTATTTACTTGTTTCCACAATTAAATTTCCGTTGAATAGAGAATCCAGTGGATGAAGATAAAAAACAAAAGCTACACCTCACTACTTGCATTTCTGTTACATAATCTGATGTTAACAAATCTTGCAAATTACAGTGCAGAACAAGCTGTTTAACCATTCTGAACTGGAAAATTAACAGCAAGTCTGTGAAATCTGGATATGTTTTTAACAGTGGTCTTCAATCCTAACCTGACATTTTACACCTAAATCCAGGGGGGTGGGGACACACACTGTTATTTCTTGCGTGACTCACACTTTGCAGGGCACAAATTAACACATTTTACTGATTTTACTGATGTTTTCCTGACGTGCAAACACTGAGGGAGCAAAAAAGGGCACCTGTGTGTGTTCTCCTGTGTCTCTGCAGCTCGTCGCTGCGTGTGAACCTCTTCCCACAGAACATCCAGCTGCAAACAAAAGGTCGCTCCCCTGAATGCCAGCGCAGGTGTGCTCGCAGGTGCGAAGTCTTTCCATATACTTTCCCACAGCCTGCGATGTGGCAGATGTGCTGCTTCTTTTTCCCCATGCTGGATCCCCTGAGACACACATGCACTGCCAGTTAGGGTCCCTATATGTCTAATTTTCCGTGCAGAGAGCCAGTTATGTGTGGAGCGTGGAGAGAGAAAACAACAAGTCAGGCTTACTCACCTCCCACCTGACTCCTTACAGTTGGGGCAAGTACAAGCTACTCTACGCAGCCTTTTGCCCTCTTGGCCCAACTGATCTTCATCCTCCACCAGCCTGACGCGAAGATGGGACAGATCGCTTGTGTTCAGGGTGGAGTCTGTGCTCAGCTGCCAGTCTCCAGAGTCTGGCTCTTCCTTTATCTGAATGTCTGAAATTAATGTGTATGTTAAAAAGCCTGAACAGTGAGGGGTGTTTTATAAGAGTGTGTGACTGACAGCATGGCAGCAAATTTCACAAGTAAGACTCCATTTTAAGCACAGTGATAAAATAATTAGTTGATTGACAGAAAACGTATCAGTGGCAATTTTGATAATTAATTAAACGTACCCTGTTGACTTTTTGGGCCACATGAGTGGCAGAAAATTGATGGATGGACTTTGCTACAATCAAAAACTTCATTATAATGTCTTGATAGCTGTAATTACACAAAAAATTAAACATAAAGTGGCTTTAAAAATACACACAATGTATTTTATGGAAACACTGCATGTAATAGAATGTTTACAATGAAAACTCTAAATGTTTAGGCAAAAAATCAGCCAAAAAATATCAAGTCTTTGCTGTTAATAGCTTTTAAAATATGATGATTTCATTTAACTGTAAATTCAGGAATGCTGTCTGACTGCTGGGCAGGCAAATTAAGCAACTGTTGATTTGCATTTGTCATTAATTTATGGACTAAACTATAGACTGTTTTCACAGCAGACACTCTGACTTGTCATACTGAGAAAAGCACAGGTATAATTAATAACATTAAGGATGGCTCTGCTCTGTTTAAGTGCCCCAGTAAGTCATGACATTGAGCCAGCATGAACAATACCAGGATCCTGAAACTGCAGCACATAAACAGAATTCAGTTATGACTGATTTTATTATTTACACATGTGCTTTTCCCACTGTGACATATCAGAAGGTGTTCTGTGAAAAGGGTCTGTTGATTGATAAACTGAAAACAAATTGATTAAATTACAATAAAAATAACCTTGACTTAAATCCTTACAACAGTTGAGATATTAAAAAGCCAAATAAGACAAGACAATAATAAGACAAGAGCCCTGACAGAGTACACAGATGTCATCACAAATAAATTTCCTTTCACAATCACTGTGTTAGTACAATAATTGCAATAATTAATTACGGAAGAGCATCTTTAGAGTAAGCTGTAAAGACGGACTCTTCTGAAAGATGTCAAAGTGGCAGGATTTTTAAATGGAAATGCAAAAAAATGAAAATTATGAAGACCCATGCTCATTTAAAGATGGGAGGAGGTCACCTGACTCCATGTACTAATATGAACAATGAAAGTCTGATTTGTTCCGTCCCAACAAATGCATCAAAGCTAATTAGAGAGTTGTGTAGATGTCAGTACGTACATGCCTACACATTCCTGAGAGAAGACACTGTTGGTGAAAACACCTGTGTGATTTTCAGGCTGTTTCCTGTGTGTATTCTTACAGTAAAAAGAGCTACTGTACCTCCAGGGGCGTCTGTGTCTCCTTCCTGTTGGGCCACTGAGTTCACCGTCACTGTCTGCAGGTTGGGGATCTGTCCTGTGCTGATGCTGACCGGACTGGAACCCAGTGACAGGGTCTGGACTGGAGCCAGGGTTATCTGCTGGGGTGGTGTGGTGGGCAGCTGGAGGTTTTGCAGATTCTGCACCCCCTGCACCTGAAAGGTCTGCCACTGTATCTGACCCGATGGCGTGACTGTCTGGGCTTGGATGATGAAGGTCCCCGGGTTGATCAGCTGCACGTTTTGCAGGCTCTGCCCGCCTGTCGCCACTGACTGCATCACCTGACCATTGGTGGTCTGAACAGGCACCTGCTGCAGCTGGATGATGGGCGGGGCTGAGGACACCTGTATACTCTGCTCCTGATTTTGATGGATGAAGCCTTCTTGGAGACCAGAGCTCGAGTTGGCTTGGTCTGTGGCCACTGATGACAGCAGACCTGATTCATTTGCTGAAACATGTAGCTGAGAGGAAGACGTTGGCACAAAAATCTCAGGATTTGCATTTGAGTCACTGACTGGTATTGTCTGTGAGAGGTGATCATCTGCCTTCACCTGACTCTCTGAGCCATCCACAGGCTGACTTGCCATAATTAGCTGGCCATCAGCAGTGACCCCTGTTGCTATAGTCTGAGCTCCAGACAGGCCCAGGGAGTCCAAGTCCACACTGTTAATAGGAACAAAAGTAATGTTCCCAGGCAAACCCACAGGCACATTAGCAACAACCTGACCCTGGTTGTTGAAAGTGGAGCTGCCAATAGAAACCCCCTGGATCTGCTGGACATTACCAGTCTGTGATATGAGGTTCTGGTTGTTATTAAGGATGTTTGCAGTTGATGTAACACTAAGACTCTGGCTACCATCAGGCAAGATCTGAATCTGCCCCGTGGCATCCTGAGTCAGAGTCGCTCCCTCCACGCCAGACGTGGAGAAGCTCAGCTGTCCATCTGCTGTCTGAATCTGAGGAATTACTTGGTACTGAATGTTAGGCACTGTATTGGCATTGGAGGTGGCCGTTCCCGACGTCACAAAGATTGGCTGACTTTGTAAGTTCTGGAGAGGAACAACATACTGTCCATTTGATGTTAATATTCCTTGACTTTGGATTTGTATCATTGCAGATTCATCCTTTGCTGCTGTTGTGGGTGTTAACACCTCCCATTTCTCAGTCCCAGTAAGCTGAGTAGATGGATCAGAAGTCTGTGAAAGAAAATGATTGACATTAAAAAATTATCTCAAAGTATCTGTTGTTAATGAAATAGATTAAGCAAAGCATAGCACTTACTCAGACATGTAGTTGCAGCCTACTTTTTACAGAGAAATTGAGTTGGCATTTGGCCCAATATTTTGAAGGGAAAATGGTGCTAGCAGTTCACACAATCAGCATCAGAAATATCGGGAGGCAAAATGAGCAAATGGGCAAAATTCATTGGGTCAGTTGAAGCTGAGAGGGCAGGAAATTTAGAGTTCAACTTTTAGGTCGACACTGATATGCCACAAATCAAAACAAAGAAAAAGTCACAACTGAGGTCTGATGGTAACAGCTCATTCATTGGACAGTATCAGAGGTCTGTTTATCATCTGGTCTGCAGAAGCTCATGCTACACCTGAATAAACTTAAAGGTTTGATTTATCTTCTCTGGTTGTCAGAAACAACTTTTCAGGCATATTGGGGCATTTGTCTGATCCACACCAGATCTGTAAATCTCATCAATCAAAATTAACCAGAGCGACTGGGTGCTCAAACAGGTGCTATATGAACACAACCAGATAGAGACCTAAGAGCCTTCTTATCACTGCCATTCTACCACAGCTGTAATTAAGTGTAAGTAATTTACTATAAATACAAACTCAACTCCACTGCAGTTGCTTTAAAAACCTTTCAGTAGCTCTCACTTGCTTCGTGCCTGTTGTCAGACTGTGTTTTGGTCTCATCTGATTTTGATGGAGAAACTGAGAAGCCTTTAGCAATTCTATGCAGTCAGTCTCGATATATTGATTCCATGGGACTGACTAGAAATGGAACCAAAACACAGCATAACAAACCTCTTTTGAAAAATGAAAACCAAAGCTTGCCAGCAGAGTATATTATATAGTATATTAAACTAAATCTTTTTTTCTTAAGCAACAAGAAATACCATATGTGCTGTTTTGTATGCAATTTTCATTATTATTAAAACATATCACGACTGAAAAACATCTTATCAACAAAAGCAAAAAAACAAGACCTTAAATCCTGATTCATTTGGCTCTTTAAACGCTACCTACTCACACAGTTGCTGATAAAAGCACACATGCAAAACCAAATCAACATTAGGACCCTGTCAAACGGCATCTTCACCTCCATCACCTAATCTTGACTCACTAAAGAACTTAATCTTCCCTGATGCAATTCTGGTTCATGGTTGATGTTGCTGTTTTATCAGAGCGCATAAGCTTGAAGCATTGGAACAAGTTATCAGCAGGGTAAAATACATCATATATGTAAGTTTAGCTGCACTGCATTTCCTAGTAATAAATGCATCTGCTTTCAATGTGTCACAAATGGGGACCACTTATATTTACCTCCAGTCAATGTAGTCTATCAAAGATCTGTCATGCCCAAAGGATATGGGATGCCCTTGCTGAGTCTGTTTCTATAGTTAAAATGATAAAAGCATTCCTGTTGCAGCAATAAGATATCCTCCTATGATGATGCCATAATTCAGAGGCTATAATACCATGAAAGCAAGTGCAAGCCACACTCCCACCACCAATTTTGCTCAGCTGTGATTGAAGGCTTCACTTCTGCTGTGGCTGTGTCGGATCTAGCAGAGGTGCCGACTTACCACATCAGCGGCAGCACCTCTGTCCACCTCTGACGACGGTGACCCAACCTTAGTGCATGTGGTTGCTAGCAGGTCAAGGGGTGACGGCTGAGAGTCCTACCCGCAATGGGCGAATTTAAAAGGAAGAAAGTGGGTGGCCATTAGTCTGGGCCACATAGAAAGTGTGACTTATTGCTAAAGAGCAAAGTCTGATGTTTTGACGTTAAAGGACTTTTTGACCCTGTGTTGGTTGAGCCCCCCCAGGCAGCACCCAGGATAACAGCCTGGAGTTTTAGTCTGTTTCTTCTATCTTAGCAAAAGAGGCGGGATCTGAAAGCAGCCTGAGAGGAAGTGTTGCCTGGGAGGTTCAAATCAGGGTACAATACCCCCCTCCGAGTTTGAAATGTGTGAACTCCAGTAAGCGCCACTCAGTCACTGAAAACGAAGCGGCGACGTTTAATGAGAGTCACAATCTCGAAAGTGAAAGCTTACCTGGCTGCCTCTGCCTTCCTCCTGCTGCAGAAAGTCGCTTTGACTGCTGTCCACGTCCAAGGCAGCCATATCTCCTGGTTTCATTGGCTGTTCTGGAGCTGTGTAGTGAAAAACATTTAGCTAACAGAGTGGGAGCAGCAGAGGCTAACGTTAGCTAAACAAATCTGACATTCGCATAATATCTGTAACGTTGATATAACGTCAGTACACTAGCCAACACACAATTTACAACTAGTGCTACTAACCTCCACGAAGAAAACAGCGATGTAGAGATGATTAGTTAAAGGAAAACTGACCAGTGTTAAGCTAGTTAGCTGCTAATGCTAACTTAGCCGGCGGTGATTAGCATTATCACCGACAGGCTTCCCTGCTAGCCTCCTAGCGAGCTAATGTAGCCAAAGGATGCCCGAAGTAGCTTGTTAGCCTCCGAGGCTGAAGAGTAAGACAGATGTTACATACCAGTCATTGCGTGACTTGTCGTGAAACGGAGAGTCCTGATAGTCACAAGCCACCGGACATGATCAGCAAATTATATTGATTGTATACGCGTAGAAAATAAGGTGATAACTGTCAGATTTCTTTGTATTTTGATTGACGGGCGGTGGGTAACACAAAGGGTGGGGCCTCCACTGTTGACTGGGAGTGTTTGCGTCACAAACAGGAAATCCCGCCGTTCTTCATCAAGGTGATTGGTCACTCGCTTTGCACACCGTGTTATTATTGGTCAGTCGACATGTCAGTCATCCTTTGCTGGCCTCTTCCTGTTTATGATGCATTTTCAGTTTTACAGTATTAGCGTTGGTGGTAGCGGGGATAGAATTTACAGCGTTTTACTTTTAGTTGCATTACTTTTAGTTGAATCAGACCCTGCAGTGATACGGCTGCTTGTAACCTTTGTATTGTGCAAAACAAAAAGCAGAGTAATAGAAATTTACACACAGAGGTGCAGTCATATTATCTGTCAAAATACATGGGATTTTAACTTGGCATTTAACCTAGGAGTACTGTGACTAACACGAAGCATCAGTCCACTAAATATCCCGTCACATGACAACTTTTACCACTCAGATGATCCCACTCCTTTAACATCAACAGTAAACCATAAAACCACAGACATGCGCCCATTCCCTCATAGGTTGTTACCTTTTTTGCCACATATTCCAATTTATAGGCTGTATGTCTTTAAAATACACTTTTGCAAGTACTGGACTATTGATCAATAAGATGTTGTACATAACTTCAAATGTTTCAAGAGTGCATATGAGAAATTCAAGTATTTAACAACAGCATGCTTTAGCACCTGGTAAAAACTTTTTGGGGATGTCTTTATCAAGTGTTGGGATCCTAAAGCCATTCCAACAATTTTACTTATCAGATTTGAGATGATAGGCGGATAGTTAAATAGATGGATGGATGATATACATGGGAAGAGAGAACAGACACAAAAACAGATAAATTTGCATATCAAATTAAAATGTCAGCAGTAGTTGAATGAATAAAGTAATCAAAGCTGATGGTAGTTCAACTTGTGTCATTTATACATCCACTATTTTTATATTTTCATCATCTTCAAGGTGTTAACAAAGGAATCTAACTAAATTTACCAGAAATAAACATTTAAAAATGAGCAATGGTGAAAAAATAACAAAATAACTGCTACAATGTAACTAAATATAAGGTTTGAAAGTCTATTATTGCACTCAGCAGTTAGTTCTTAGTTAGCTCTTAGTTTGCTTGGTGGTTTGGAGGGAAAGGGGGTGGGTTTATTTAACTCTCTGGGTGTGGTTAAAAGGGCAGCAGGTGATTTCAGGTAAGGCTGGGCCTTAAAACTTGATATAACATGTGCTGTCTCTTTAAAAAAAAATCTGTACAAGTCACTGACTGGAATGTAACATAAGGTATTGGATTGCCTTATATTAAAAACTGAGTTGGTGGCCTGCTGTGAGAGAATGTAATTAATAGAGGAAACGCTGAAATGTATAATGACATTCACATAGAAGTGAATGTATTAAATGTAGATCAGTCCAGTGGATTAGATCAATGCTTCACTATTTTTACTCTAGTAATGGCACTGATAGGTCAAAATTTGACTCTATCATACTCTATTCTGCCACAATGCCAAATATGCTCGCTCTTCTGTGTTTTTGAAAACTTGTGAATTAGAAAGTAATCAGCAATTGAGTTTTAAGATGTGATGATTACTTGAACAAAGCAAGACACAATCTGAGTTTGCATTTGACGGGATTTCTTCCCCTCCATCTGATTGTGCACATTACGACTTTGTGAAAGTGCATTGAAATGAGAGCCCGCATACCTATTGTACCTGCTCTGTGCCTGTGATGCTATCAGGGCCCCACTTCTGAGTATTATTTGTGGTGTGTCAGTTCCTCACAGTGCACGACCGCAGTGAGGCTATTTCTCTCAACCTTCAATTCAAACTTGGCCCATTACAGCCAGACTACAAAAGCACTTTCCGTGCACTCAGGAGCTCACGGCAGTGAATGGTGGATATTTCCAATCACTCTGCTGTCAATCCAAGTGTCAGGTAAACACAGGCCAATGGAAACAGCTTTAGAAAAACCTTGCAGCTATGTCTGTCTTACTCCAGGAGTCCTTGGAAACGTATCAACAATTTCTACAAAGACCTACAAGTTAAAGGGAAAAGTCAAATATCCTGAGAGCAACACAAATGCAATACCCTGGTGGAGACTGTGGCCTACATGAGACAACTGTTTGTCCTCAGACCCGTGAGTGTTGTCTCCAGCTAGAGCTGCAAACAAAGGAAATGAGAATGTATTGACAGACCTTGTATTCACCTCATGAGAGGAATCTGTGAAGTCTGTGGAGCAATTACCCAGTAGGAGTTACATCTATAAGGATTCAGTGTGATAGATATAACTGTAAATAGGGGCATCTATGACCATCTCACTGCATGTCACAGACCTAGCCTTTAGTTTTCTTTTAGTATTATAGCAGGGAAATGCAATACAAACTCCTGTGCTTTATTTACAAATTTGCAAGCAATTATGAATGTGAAATTGTAAGTTAAACATTATTATTCAGGGCAAAAGCCTCTTCTCAATACCTTCCAGAAGTCGACATTGTTGTTGTTGCAGCACAGTGCAGAAATTTGAAGGATAAGAAGAGTAATTGAGTGAGTCCACAATGGCTCTGAGTGTTTCAGATTAACATATTGACAGTTGTTTTCATGACGGTCAGTTGGAGAGAGAGTGACCCCACAGAGAGAAACTGCCCTGCTGGAGGCACCTTGTGGGACACTGTAAATGGGACCTGAGAGAGAAAATTGAAACTGGTGCTGCATGGAGAAATGTGGACAGAATATCAAATGTGAGTTATAGACAGCTCTGAAGCACTTGAGACAGGAACGATCCTACTGGTCTTTGTCTGAGGTACAGAGAATTAACTGTAAATAACTGAGGAAGACAATGCATGAAAGTAAGTTTTACTGTGGAAGTTCACCATCTATGTATTTAATATAGAGTTTTCGGGCACACTCAAAATCAGATAATAACTAATAAGACTTAGTATTAAATGTACTGTAAGAGGGCATAGCAGCCCTGAGAAGTGAATCCATCCATCCATCCATTATCTTAACCGCTTATCCTTAAGGGTGGGGGTGGGGGGTGGAGCAGCTGACATTGGGCGAGAGGTGGGACAAAACATGAGAAACATGAGGAACATGAGGAACATGAGGAACATGAGAAGTGAATAAATACAGTAAATAATGAATTCCTCTATGTGCAGAGATAGATTATGTGTGTCTGTGAATAAATATGTCAACATGTATAGCATATACAGCCCGAATGGATTGAACAAGTGACAATAAAAAGTATAAATTATAAGTATAAATATTCATACTATAACCCTGTATCACATATCACAGTATGTGTATACATATCACAGTATGTGATACAGAGTTACTGGATAACACATAGCTGCTTTAACTGTTTATTGTTTACTATTATGGCATATGTAAAAAGAAACAGAAACATTTCAGGGCCTAAAACATATTTTACTGCACGTTTGACAAAAAAAAAACACTCGACCTGTTTTATCAAATGTAGGCCCAAAAAAGTCATTTTTGTAACAGCAACAACTGCAACAGAGAAACTAAATTTGTCAGCCTTAAGTTATGATTTAAACACACACTCTCAGGGACTCCTCTGAGCTGTTTATGGTCGTTCTCTCTTTCAACATTGTACTGGCAGTGTTTTAGCACTCTGACGGAGAAAGCAATAAATCACAAAACTAAGCTCTGTTGTGATAGTTACGACAGGAATGGGAGGAAATTGTTGCATAAACCCTAATACGTGAACATGAAATGTTATTTTAGTCAAGTCCTGATTCTATATTGATTTCATGCCTATTCTGTGTACAGTATATAGCACAAGTGTCAGACAGAGAAGTCACACAATGGTGATAATTACAGCATGGCAACATTTTTATTGTCATCCAAAATAGAGATAATTTCCTCTCTGTAATAATATGATACAATAAGTTTATAATAAACACTGAATTTCCCAACACAATCCCTTGTGCATAGTTACTGCTCTGAAAAATGCCTCAGTTATTTATATGTTTATTTGTTATAACTCATACATTCTTTTTTTTATATTCTTCAAAGGCCTTTGGTGTGCATGTGATTTACAGCAGCAGGCCTCGGTCTGTTTTGTTGGGTGTGTGTTTTAAAGCGAGCTTTCCACTCTGTGCCCCTCTTGGTTTGATGCCACTGTGGTTTGCCTCAGGGCAGAGTGGCACCGCTTGATTGATGGTGCTGACAGAACATTTGTACCAACAGAGAATCTGTCACATTTCTGGACTCTTTTTATTTCTCCAAGAGACTAAACCAGTTAGACTGCTTTTACAATCCATCTACATCACATGATAACATTCATTAATAATTTCATATGAATCTGAATCTGAATTTTCATTATAAACCGCTGGTTATGTTTGCATGTATACTCTGACATATGTCTCATAATGTCAGGACAGAAAGGACACCCAATGAGTTTATAACTCATTCATTCTTACCTCTCCTGTGACAGAAAAATTATTGGTATCGAAACCCGAGACTTTGTTTTGGTGTTTTGTTGCTATACAACATCTGTGTGATTCTAAATAGCTTTATTACTTGCTCTGAAATGATTTATTGTCACTTTATGAAAAACAAAATGCTCCACGACCCAGACCACTGGGAACAACTCGTCAAATCCCTGAGCCTCAAGACTACGGCATATGAATAATCTTCTATGTGGGGTTTAAGGTTGGCCAACGCCACCACCACCCCGAGAAGAATGCAAAAACAGTTTGGTCTCATGCCCCCATTGTGCTCTCCAGAGGATTTGTATGGTTTCACTTAGAAAACAGTCGGCTGAAAACAGCCTGTTGTTGTACAGAGAACAGTGTATGGGTGTAAATGTTGGTAGCAGCAACTTCCTTGATCTGCTGCATGAAATTTGTTTGAGTGATTAAAATCAGTGGTTAATGCTAAAGCTACCAAGAAAAGAAAGCTTAATGTTATTTGATACATATGTTGTCGTCCGTCTTTCATTCCATCTCACCACAATAAACACTATCCTATATTTTGCCACTGATCTCAAACCTTAAAGACTATAATCCACCTTATTTCCATGACAAACACTGTGCTTTGTAGTGCTAGTGCCGGCTCGGATCCATAAACCATCCTATCCAAAACTTGGATATGCAATACTATCTCTGTAAAATGACCATTTTTATTCAATCTTTTTGTTCCCATCAAAAGGCCATTTTGTTCTCTGCAGTCTTAATGGTTACAAGATATTCAGCAAAGCACTGCTGATCTACAGCTCTTTGCCGGGACTCCCACGGAGAATACAATCTTACTTTGGAGCACTGCGGCTGCAGCCATACAATTCCATCAGCATAAACGCTTCACAAACACTTACACACAAAATATAGGGGCAAGAAAAACACTACTTCAGACAACAGGAATCGTTTTCTGGTTGTGCTTGCGGATTGCGTCAACTTCTATTTTCATGCTATACAGAATATCCTAAAATGTAGACTTCTTTTGTGAAAAGATGCTTTGAATGAATATTTCTTTTATTTTATTTTTTGTAGGTGAGTATTTGCCCTCATTGTTCAGGGATGGGAGTAGGAAAACTGTAAACATAACAAAGATGCTATTTTTTTCAATATTTGAAGATTGTAGCTGAGTACTGCTGGGACGGTGAGGGAGAGGACACTCATATTCATCAGTCATAAATGAAATAAAATTATAAATGAAAGGTTAACTCAGTCACTTTGCAAATAATCATAATAACTGACCAATTCTTTTGGCCGAAAACACCTGCATCCTGCATGTGCCCTTCTAAAATCAGCATCACTTAACAGATTTAATTATAATTGTCCCCTCTCTGCTACAGTCAATGTCAGCTGTGTCTTTTAATTCTCTAATCAGTGGTCGGCAGGACCGCTATCACCATCCCCATGCAGCTTCCCACTCAATACAGACATCCCAAAACACACACAGACTGGTTTTTGTCAAATGTTTTATTGAGTGTAGACATCTGGGCTACTGTAAAACATGCATTATCTGCAGAAGGGGGAGAGGAGCAGGTGGCATTGTCCCCGCTGTCAGCTGTGTCAGTGCTGGCACCCGTGATGGAGATTAATGAAGTATCTGGAGAGTAATATGCTCCTTCAAATGCTGCTACAATTTGGAGTGGGGGCCGATCCTGATCTTAAATAGCGAAGCTGTCAGAGTTTACTGAACCTGTGCTTTGGCACATGAGGGGGGGATTCAATCCTACAGGATGGAAAACAAAAAGTGAGAAAGTGGCAGTGTGTATCGGCCAACAAAAAAGAAAGAAAGAAAGAAAGAAAAAGAAAAAGAGAAAAAAAGGTCAGTTACGTAAACAAACAGATTGTTCTCATGTCACTTTTTCTTTGGTGCATTTGGTGCGTTAAATTTGAAAAAGATGATGTCTCCATCCTCAACAATGTAGTTTCTTCCCTGTTGTCTGTATTTTCCAGCTGCCTGTAAGGTAACAAAAAAAATCCAGAATTAAAATAAAAGCTAACAATCAAAAAACAAACAAAACACTGTATGATGCACAGGTTACAGACTTAACTGGCATCATGGACAATACAGAGCCCTGAACAACAGTGTATTTTGTAAATAAAAATAGAAAATAACAGTGCAGGATTAGTTTTATAATCTGTTCCATTGCCTTCAGTAACTTTTTTACGATTGAAAATGTCATTGTCTCCACACACACACACATACACACACACACACACACACACACACACACACACACACACACACTTCCATGTTTTGTTCAAGGGGTGCCTGATTTCCCACTGAGTGAATAATCCTCTCTTCTGCCCATTTCAGTTTCATGTACACAAGCACAAAATGTTAATAAGTCTTTGATTACAGCACTATCAAACTTCTCAAGGAAACAAAATAAGTTCTAACATTTCTTTTGTATACAGTAAGTGTTTGTTCTCCTTCCCAGCAAACTCAAAAATAATTGACTTGAAGTGCTAATACGGACAGGTTTATGCATTCTGGTTCGGCACAGCGCACAATTAATTAGAAGAATCAATGTCCCTTTAAAGGCTCAGGAGACCATTTAATCCAAGCTCAATACCACCAGAAACACTGGATGGAGAGGGAGAGTGGGGGAAAAAAAAATCAATGGCTATTTGTGATTCCTGAGTATGTATTAAACCAGACACGTCTAACTGGTTCATTTGCACTTGAAAGCAGCCATCTGGAGCAGCAAGCTTGGCTTAAGCAGATATGATTACTAATAATGTGATATCCCCGTACACTGGCCCTATTCAGACAGCCTATTCCCACAACTGGCATTAAATAGCATGAACCTTAATGCCACCGTCAGAAACGCTCCATGTTCTTATGAGGCTCAAAAAGGGATTAGTAAGAGAGGATGCAGTAAGGACCTGACACTCAGATCTCAACCTCGGATAACAATGGTGAAACCCCCCAGAGACAGACACATTTCACCCTCTGTTTGCAGCTTATGAGGGGTGTGGACAATACACTGCTGTTGCATTAAATATTAAATACTTATTAGAAAAAAAAAAGACTTGAATAGAAAAGAGGTCTGAATGTTTTCATAGCACCTTCTTTCCACACTGGTCCCCACAGGTCCCTGTGTGTCACCATGATTACATTAGTTGAGCCTGTGAGTGGGCACATGGAGTTGATGTCAGTGATAGTGGGATTGTAACAGCATGGCTTACAGCTGCTGCTCACCAATGTCACACATAGCAAGGTTAACTTCTGCTTCAATTCAGTTAATTGATAATTTAATTTAAAAATGTGTACAGAAAAAACAATTAATTGTTATATAAAACAACCATTTAGAAACAAACTTTAATGTGAAAGGCTGATTAACTGGTTAGTACCTTTGTACCTTCAATCACCAAATTACAGTTTATTGATAGGACACTAAATTGATGCCAAATCTAAAACAACACTTGTAGCAGGAAAGAAAAGCATTTTGAAGCATTCTGCCAAGTACCTGCTGTAGTTGGTGCCCAGTTATTGTCTGCACAAATTCACCATGAAATCAGTTATTACATTTGACAGCAGTGTGCACATGAACGACCCACAGCCCAGTTAAAAGGTCAAAACAAACACTGGCCATCATAAAAATAAGATATGCAAGTCACATTTATGCGCTACCCATCCATGAAACAGTCCTTATTTGAGGAATTTCACACTTTATTTAACTTGCCGCTTTATATCACTGTCACATGCCTACTGCGGCTTGGGGATTTGGCAACAGAGAGCTATAAGCTAACAGCACACTCTATAGATCTGATAAATGCCTGGTGAGGTGAAGAAGTGCTAACTCTGAGCGACTGTGCTAAGCCACGAGCAGGAACTACCATCAGCCAGTTAAGACACATTGTGATAAAGATATGCACAGCTGGAGCAGAATGGCAGTGTTTAGAGCCAGAATCAGCTGGCTTGTCAGGAGTGGTGCTGGAGTGTGTGCAGTAATTTCTTCCCCTGAGTAAAGGTGAAGAGCAGTTTGCGGTAGGAGCTGTGTGGTGACTGTCAGCTCCACTGATCACAGGAGACTTCCCCTCATCTCCTCTGGCACCCTGACTGCTCACCTTGACAGCGTTCTCGCTGCCTTCCTCTTTAAAATCCTGGAATTTCATTACTTCCGCCATAATGAAGCCCCTCTCAAAGTCTGTGTGGATCTTCCCCGCAGCCTGTGGAGCCTTAGTTCCTTTCTGTCACAAGGAGAGGAAAAGAGAGGACAAATGAATTGTTTAGGAGAAGATGGATTACAGCATGCGAGCGACATGGTGTTTGATAGGGTGATAGCGTTGTGAGCATCACTCCGGGGTGTTTTCAGTCGGGGGTATTCTCGCTTCAGTCCTGATTTCTGGATAGCTTTCCACTCGGCTGTGCCCTGCTAGTGCGGCCTGGACACCGATAAGGACCCAGCACTGCTATCAATGCCTTCTGATTCCCATTCCGCGGTGGTATTGATTTCTGTCCAAGCAATCTTGCCTCATTGTGGGTCGCTGCTCGGCTCTCTGGTCATGACAGCAAGAAGACCTGGTGTTGCAGTGAGAGGCCAGGGTGGTATAGCCCTCACTGCACCAGGCCTTACTCCAGAGTTTGGTCATTCAAATCCAAACATTTAATAATATTTCACTGCTGTGGATGTGGAGCCATAGCACTGGAGTGTGTGAAACTGTTTTTGATGCCTTTAAATTGATTTTAAATAGACAGCAGTTATTTTATCTTCAAAACATACATTATTGCAGTTATTTCAATCCAATTTAAAAAGCATAAAATAGCAATTTAATAGTTTTATGAATTCTTTGTATCCTGAATCCTCTTTAACCCTCCAAGACACAACTGGTGGCTGATAAAATGTGCAATTTATATGCACTGAAATAATGCGGGGCGGAAATGACAAATGACCCAAATAAGTGACGTGGCTGCTGTGTATCATTATGACTCCTGCCTGTCGACCTGCTCGCTCTCTCTGCTCTGCAGCTCTGTGCTCAGGAACTGTTGAGCAGTTTTAATTATGTATATAATCAGGTTGGGGTCAACATATTTCATGCCAAAAGAATGATGCGTATTTAATGACTCTAATACATTACCATCTCTTTGCAATCTCATTGACGGAGTGCTTGTGAGTTTAACTACCATTAATCAGCATCAAGGTTTGTCTATCTGGAGAAAAATAGATTAAGGGAGGGATTTTTTTCATATGGCGCATTACAAGAGATCCACATTGTCCTAGTTAAGAGCTATGCAGAGCAGGCTGATAGATAATGGTCACCTCGAGGCTGCCTAATAAAGCATGTTAAAGGACTTAGGAACACGACATTACTGAGTGTAGTTTTTACAATGCAAGATGTATTGGCTTAATATAGTTACTCACTGATGCTTACCTGACTAAATGCCCCTCACACACAATCAAGGCTGGCTGTAATCAGTTATGTCGAGGAGGACAGGCGTGTTTTTGAGGATGCCTTTGAAGTGTTTGGAGACTTTTTCCGTAAATGGCGAGGACATCAGTCATGCTGAGACCAGTGTGTGCCTAAACCAGGTGATGTCATCTGACTTAAATGTAATGTGTCCTGTGTAAAATAAATAAATAAACAAGAGGGAGTGAGCTCACCTTCCCCTCTGGCCTGTGCAGCCATAATAAAAATATTTCCAATAGCCCATGTTTGAACTTGTTTGGATGTGTTTCACATATTTTACATTAACATAAAATAAAACTTAACCTTATTTAGAGGTTTGGTATTCTTGTTAGTCAGTGGACAGGTATTGTTTAGTTTAGATAGTTTGCCACACTGATGTATATTAGGATTTCTGATCAAAATGTGAATATTTGGTATCAGGCGATCTGAGGCTCATACTGTATAACTGCAATGTCTTAATACCTGTTCATATCTGACCAGGGGGTTTGTCGCTTGCAATTTGCCTTTCTCTCACCTCCTTAACTTGCTATTTTTCCTCTTTGTCAACCATCTAATAAAAGGAAACACACAGACAGGGTTACTGAGTTTGTATGTGTTGCAAATATCATGTTAGTGTCATCAGTGACTCTGGACCTTAGACAGCTAAGAGTCATTTAAGAGAGAGAATGTTGAGCCATAAATCCAGCTACTACATCTCAATGGGATTTATAGAGGATTTTTTGTGTGTGTGCTTCCTTTTAGGTTATTTATTTATTTATTTTTTCAGTAGGTACTAACCAACCACGGCTTAACTAAAAATTGTAAATGCCACATCAGGATCATCATGAAACGTTTGTAGATGTACTTCATTTTGTGAGATAATTATATATATGTTTATCTTACTGTAACTATGACGACTGGTGACATCTTTTTTTTTTAATCATGGAGATTTTATTATTTTCTCTTAAATATAAATTGAAATATCTTGTCATTTAGTTTTAAACATCAGTCATAATTCTGTTCATCAGTCATTCTCAGTTTTTCATATTGATTTAGCACATTAACAACACTACAATTCATACATCTGTAGATATTTTAAAACCTGATGCTTGTTCCTTTATTTGTTAGAGAATAACAAGAAAACCTTAAAGGCATCACTGTCAGATTTTTTAACTCTCATCTCCTTCAATAAATTCTGCTTTAATCAAACATATAATGAACAGTTTTAGAAAGGATTCAGCTGTCAGATCGTTTCAGAGGCTGCAGCTCGTGGTGGTTTTGAACGGTGTTGCAGTTTTTCTGTTTATGTTATTTAGCTTACGCTCTCTGACATAAATGAGGTGGACAAAATAATAGAAACACAGTATAATGCGATACAATTCAGCAGGATCACAATCCGCAGCCTCCAAAATGATCATAAAATTCAGTCTCTAAAAAACTAAGTATTACATGACTGTTGTATTCTGTCTGCATTCATTTTAGCTAGATGTACCTAATAAACTGCCAACTGAGTGTATGTCCTTTGAGTTAATAAGTAATTTCAATTCTAGAGAATTTTAAAGCAGAATAGCAGTAATGGTGTGAGCTGCGACACACTCCATGAGATTCTTCAGTCATTATTGATTCCAAATAAACATGATTTAAAGCAGCCTATCCAACAAAGATTCTGAGCATATTTTATGAGATAATGTGGTAAGAACACTGAAAAGGCTCACACAGATCTGCTTAACGAAGAGTTCTTTGAAAATTGCATTTTGAAAGTGGTCCTCCATGTTGTCTTTATGGGGCTGAAAGCAGTGTGCATTGTACAATTCTGATTTAAAATTGCAATCCCTTGAAATATCTGACGGGATGGAAGAGTGGATGTGACTAAATACAACCAAGGATATAACCCAAATGTTTAGTTTTTAAGTTACTTTGTTGTATTAAACCACCTACAAGGACTAATTGTATATACCTCCTGACCACTCAAATACCTTATTATATCTGCACTTAATTCTTCCATTTTACTCAAGAAAAAAACAAACAAGTAAATAAATTACACAACGACAGCATGCAAAGCCAACATCTGTATTGATGTAAGTCCTGCGATCCAGTTGCACAAAGCTCTTGGCTGGCTGGGCTCAGTAAACTGAGACACACAGGGAGGAGGAGCCCCCAGCAAGGCCCACAAACAGTCGAATGAAAAGCGACATCAATTTTGGCACAGACAACCTCCGTCACACAGATTAGGCAGGCACAATGCACAGGCCCCTTATCTCCAGCGGCAGGAGGAGGGCAGGCAGATCTGCACAGGATGGAAACATTCTCATGGACGTAATGGGCAAAATCAATTGTTGCCCTCCTCAATCAATGTAGCCCCCACTTTCACTGTTCAGCAGCTCACCAGTAATTGAAGTTATCCTTGGCCTGTAATGACTAGCTAAAGCACAACCATGACAAAGTTGAAAGTGTGTGATATCAGTGAGGGTGCCAGCAGGGTGGAACGTGGGACAGTGTGTGTATTCCTTTGTGTGTATGTGTGTGTACAGGCGGTGCACACCCTCGCACTCTCATGTATGTGCACAGCAGGCAGCTGGCTCTTACCCGAATGGTCCATGCACGGACCTCATCTGGTCCAGCAGTGAAGAAATACTCCAGCTGCAGGGCTGCATAGCCCGCCTTGATGATCTTGCTCAGGGCGCTGGTGGAAAGAAATTTGAGCTTGAATCAAGGGGTCTGAACTGTTTAAGTATTCTTTATTGCCACTGATGCCTAGACAAAGTTCACTTCAGTGGCAAGGCCCCATTCATTCCAATATAAACTCATTAAGTGAATAAGATGGGTCACTTCGTTTCACATAAGACATTCAACTCTCCAATGGTTTCTTTGATTAATTAGTATGCTTGTAGACTCATTTAGCATTTTTAAGAATTCAACCCGATGCCTCGTTCTGCACTGAGAGAAAAAAAAAATCTGCTGTCACAATTTTTCTCTCCATAGAGGTTTTCACACGAGAACAATAAACCCAAAATGCCCAAGTTATAATTATACCTACAGATGACAGATGACAGTTAAAAACTTAATTTAGAGGAAAACCCTTTGACTGAGTTGTTCAGTAAGAAGAGGGATCCTTTGCTTTATAATGGTAATTACTCTGCCATTTATTATTCTATCAGCACATGCAATTAAAGGAGTGCATGGAGGACACAGCTGATAATAAAGTGTGGGGAGACTGAATGCTAATTAACCTCTGCGTCTTGTGCTCTGTGCAGTACTTCTGCCTCTCCTCCTCACTCTTGTCCTGTAGCTGGCTCTCCAGGCCCCCGCTGAAGGGGATGACCAAGGCTCCGGGGTCGTGACTGTCCACCCACTCCTTGATTTTCACCAACCTGGTTTGGGGGGAAAAAAAAAAACAGCAGCCACAAAACTGGTTGGAAGACTTGATTAACATGAAAGTATTTGTTATCTGCTGGTGCTGATGCATATTCATGAGAGCAGCTGAACATATGAGTGTTCGCAGGAGACTGCACTCCGAAGGTGGCATTTCTTTCAAAGAGTTTGACTTTCTTTCCATGAAAGTTTCAGAGTAAACGTTTGATTTGACATGTGCTCTTTAAAGAGCAGATTCACAAATTTAATGCGTCCTTCATAACTGCGTGGTGAAAGAAATATTTAGATGCTTCACAGAAGTCAAAGTTACAACAGTGTTTGTTAAATTGTTGTAAATGTAACATTTTTAAGCAACTAAACACTCTGCATCTAAGTCTTGTGTAAGCCAAGTATTATTAGCAAAATGTATAAAAAGTAGCAAAAGTAAAAGTACTTATTATGCAAAATAGGAACAGTTATATAAATTACGGGGTCATTATTATTTATTAATTCATATTTAACCAGCATTTTACTGTTGCATTGGACAAAGTAGAGGTAATTTTAATACAGTTAGTTTAATACTGTTTTTCAGTTTAATCTGCAAAAATCACAATTTTAAAACCATTTCACTCATAAAAACCTTATTTTCATAAAACAAGTGAAAAGAATCTGGCACTGCAGTAAAAATATTTGAACCTGTTTTTAGTTTAAATCACCTTGTTTGCAACTTGAAACAAGAAACAATAAGGCAGACTGCTGCACAAGAATTACGGAAAATGAATTATACCTTTGGAAAAAAAAAAAAAAAAAAAAAAAAAAAAAAAATATATATATATATATATATATATATATATATATATATATATATATATATATATATATATACGTATATATATATATATATATATATATAATTACAAAAAAGGCTTTAAGGGACTTATTACAGACTAAAAATGACTTAGAAAGAAGGCAATGCATTGTTTTTAAGAAGTTGGTCATATTGAAAGAAACTATTAACTGTAGCAGTTAGATACATTTAATGGAGTAAAAAGTACAAAATTTCCCTCTGACATGTAATAAAGTAGAAATATAAGGTAGCATTAAATGGAAATACCTGAGCAACAGAACTGTACTTGCTATTTTGGCAAATTTTTACAAAAAGAAAAATCATTCACCTGCTGAGTGTCCAGCCAAGAGGGAGTAGAACAGCTAACCACTAAGTCTTACCTCACTTATAAATGTCATTGTCTTACACCTGAGTTTTTTTTTTTCTTTTTGTCTTCTAGTTCAGCAGGACACCTGACATTGCAGGACAAAGATATCCTTACACTTAATGGTAACTCTCAGTCAGGACAATATGAGGGGGTTAGGGCAATTATGAGATTAGCCCTACAAGCTCTCAGGCTGGGATTGGACAGGTCTCAAAGAACAGCATCACACAAATCCATTTTCACACAGCGGCCCTGACAGAGCTCCTAGGCTGGATTGATTCTAAGGGGTCCCTGTCATTATCTGTAATCCTAGTTTCCTGTTTAAAGCCCATAAGAATCAAAGACTGGGAGGGACCCGACCACCTCAAAACCACATCTATTCCAATAACAATGTCACCGCTTTATCACCTACAGCACCATATTGCTGCTCCTACCTAATGATTATCAATATATACCATATGAGTAATGGGTGCAGGAAGAGCACAGTTTTGCTTTGATTGGATGTTTTTCCCAACAAGCTACAATAACACCACGGGGTAAACTTGAAATGCCTCATATGCCAGTTTGTCTGTCTGTTCAGATGCACATCTATTAAGAGCCGTAACCTAATATTTCCCTTTCTGTTCACACTATATATGTATGCTGAGTTGATGTTTGACTGCCACTGCAATAAGGTGGTAGCCGGTGTCTCACCAACAAAAGACAGAAAAATAAAACACGTTTAGTCAAAGCCAAAAAACCTGAAAACACAGGAGATGGCAGGCGCTCCGAGAGGGGAAAAAATCCAATCTGAGATAATAACAGCTGTAGTTTGTCACTTTTAGCAGCACAGCTGTCTATTTGGTGGCACGTTATTTGCATTCCTCAGGTATTGCGTTCTCTACAGGCGGCTGAATAATGATTCACAAATCACTCTCTCCACACCAGTCAAGGGCTGTGATCCTTTGAATAGACCATTGTACCTGAGACTGTAATTGGTGAAGACTTGACAGAGCTGAGCCAAGCCAGCCAAGTAACAAAGAGGCTCTTGGTGGAAGGCTGAGGGATGATTTTAATAATGTGAAGCCGAGACGGAGAACGTGAGCTGCAAATGAGCACGGGGGTCTCTGGGTCCTTGCACTGAGTGACACAAGACCAGACAAACACCTTGCCACAGGAACATGAAACACCCCCTTCCCTCAACTCCGGAAACAAAGCACTGTCAATTAAGAGCTTTGATGCTCCGTCAACATGACTCCCAAAACCGATTCTGTCAACTTCACCGCTGCCACTTTGCAATTTGTATTTATGTCCTTTCCCATTATTTGTGCGAAATTTTATATCGATGTGTAAATTGGGGAAAATGTTTTCGTAAATATGCAGTGGATATTTTTTTTGCCTTGCTCTTATCTCCCTGTCATTCATGAAATTCTAAATTATGAAGAGTATTCATGTAAATATGTACTGCAGAGAAAATAAAAGTGTTGTTTTCTATACATTAAGGCCTGTTTACCATTAAGTCTGCTCAACATCATGTACAGCATTTCCTCTTTCTGTGACATAAGAAACAAGCACAACTTATTTTTTTAATGGAGGGTGTATTTGCTATGTTTCTTTTCTGCTTATTAGCCACATTTATTATAAATGACTCTATGCGCATTTGAGAAATCCTATAGTCAAAACATCCAATAAAAATGTTTTTAAAAATGTTTTACAAGTCTAACAAAAAATCCACTGATAAATGTGTGTGTGTGTGTGTGTGTGTGTCCATGTCTTGTCAGTCTCCCATTATGTCCCAGCACTGAGTGCCATCTCTCACTGCTCAGTTAATAGAAAGATTCAGCACTTTCTGGTCTTGATATCCCTCTCTGAACAAATGATGCCTGAAATTTTTATTCTTTTTATAATGGAATTCCAATGGCCTTTGCTGCAAATCAAGTGGAAATTTTTGCATATCAAGTGGGAAAAATTAAATGTTAACCACGTTTTAATGTGATTAAGGGTGACAGGGACATTATTTCTGCTAATCATTCACCAGCTTGAAGGCTCAAACAAGGCTAAAGAACAAGCCGTGTTTGTGCTTTTCCTGCTGCTCTCAGTTCAAAGAAAAGAAATAGTTTTCTTCCATGTGCTTTCATCAAACTTTTCCAAATATAAAACATGTCTGCATTATTTATTTCAGTTTATGTTAAACGAATAAAAACAAGTCACCAAAGCAGCACCGCCGAAGCTTTGTATATGTGTTTATCTTACAAGTAGAAAAACAGCTGTCATGTTATTCGTTCTAATCTTTAAATTTGACGCCTATTGTATTTACAATACATCTAATTTAAAGCACAATATATTGTGAAATGGCAAAATAAAAAGCTAAACAATTGGAGCTTCCACAACAGACTGGCTCTGAATGGAGATGTCCCACAGGGGGCCACCCTCAGGAGCTAGTCTATTTGTCTTTTTGTGTGGGAATCCTTGGAGGGGGTGGGGGGGTGGGGTAATTCCTGTGTTTCTACATGCCTGAGGCTTCCCTGGGCTTTGTCAGAGCTTTGATCTGCTTAAATGGTTCAGGAGTGGAAAACAATGGGAGTTTCTAAAGTACAGTGGCAGCTACCTGAGACAACGACCCGGCCCTGTGTCTGACATACATTCATACAGGCTGGCTTTATTATGAGTGCTTAGCCAGTTAAGCCTGTAAAAGGTGGGCCTTCAGCTCCAGTTTGAGCGCTCCTTTCAGATGCAACGGAACGCTGACGGACCTGAGGAGTAATCCACTGCCTATGTCCTCTGACACACCCACAGGTAGAGGGCCCAGCACCTGAGGTCGGATATAACAGCCATGTGCGTTATAGAGCCATTTCACAGGTCTCGGCAGCTGCTGGCTTGCATGCCGGGCACAGACTCATCAAGTAATAAACCCAGGGTCCCCTCTGTTTTGCTTGTCCCAGGTTGCAGGGGACGAGCATCCCTAGGGTGTTTAGGATGCTGTGGCACACAGCGCACACTAACCCCCTCCTCCTTCCTTCCTCTGCGAATGAGGTATGAGCTCATGGTGGCTTTTGAGGCTGGGAAGTCGGGGGCTCTGTGGGAAGCTTTTCATCCTCCCAGTGGTGAGCTCCTGAGCGACAAGAGTGCAGACGCTCTCTGCTCCCTGTGGCCGCAGCCGGATGGAAAGGCATTACACATCAGTCTCTGAGAGGCAAGGAGATCTGACACACACACACACACACACACACACACACACACACACACAGACACACTATCACCAATATTGTCAACTTCTTTCAGGCTTCAAAGCAATCATGAGCTGAGGGAAACAGAACATGGTGCAGGCACAATGGGAGCAGCTTTAATTAAGAGCATCATCTCGCATCGTACCTCAAACAAACCTTGAGGGTGTGCTGGTAACAAGCTTTTTTGAGCAACTTTCTTTTCTTTGATAACTGCAGCCATTAAATTTTTAAAGACAAATTTTGTGACTTTAAATGTTTGCACATAAGAGATAAAACCCTAACAAACCATCATTCCCTGGTTGTGTCTTTACAGCAGTTGTTGAGAGCACATTATCAAAGCTATGGTCTTGTTTAAGTCAATTTGTGAGGGGAAAAAAAGATGCAAACATCAGAAATTCAAACAGTAACCCAGAGGAGTACATTCTACATCACCAAAAATAATTCTCTATATGGGGTATCCATGCTGTCATTCACAGCAGTTGACTGGGCGAGAGAAAATAAGGGGGCTGGGGTAGAGTGGGGGGAGTCATCAAGATGTGACAATTGTGACAAGAGCAGGCAAAGTGTAGCGCCGAAGAACGCCACACGGATTTCTCCATCTCTTCTTTTTTTCCAGGATGACAGCTTAATGTCTACCACATGCAATATTTATTCTCATCGTGTGTCAGACTGTCTAGCTGTCCTAGGGAGTACAAAGAATGCCACTTATTAGAATAAAAGCAGAAGGAAGGTAATCAAGGACATATGTAACATCAGCCAATCATGCCCCCTTCCAATCCGGCATCGTTTTTTTTCTCTCTCTCTCTCTCTCTCCCCCCATTCACAACAGTTCAACAATAATCCTGATAATAAGCATTCGGGAGCTGTATGTGGCAACACTAAATTCATTTATTTGTCTCATTAGAGCTGCCAAGGCTGCAGGCTACTCACTGTGGCATGTGTGTTCGGTCTTAACCTTATCACAAAGATAATAAAAAGCACAGCTCAACAAAGCAAAAGCTATCAAAATGTATCATTAGACAGACTTGAAACTCGCAGACATTTCTTTTTATGTCTGCGATGCCAAACTACAGGCTTTACAGGGGAACAATTCCTGGGGCGCCCTCAGAAGAAAGCAAGCATGTTGTGCTGCTCCAGAGGTGTCTACATACATTATGAACTGCAGGAGACTCACTCAGCATTTGCGTCCTTGGGCTTGGGCCTGATAAATGAGGGAGAAGTGACAATCTGCAATGGATTTTGTAGAGCAAAATGATTTCTTGCAGGGTCATTAAAGAACAAACAAGAGCAGAAAAAGCCTCTGTAAGTTTAGGGTCTGTCTCATTAGTTACAACAACAGTGCTGCGTATTCACCGCCGTGACACAACAAAGACAACAGGGTGACATGTGACATGTCAGCAGTGTCCTTTCATTACCTGGACTCGGGACAGTCAATAACCAGGCTAACTGGACCGACAGGACTTTATTAGCACCATCTGTTTCAGTTTTACTATACAACCTCTCCTGTTGTTTTCGCTCATTGAGAGCTAGCTAAAGGCATCCATTAGGACCGACTATGGGCAGTAGGGTACACATCTTACCATGGGAAAGTGTTTCTCAGGATCCCACACTGCACAAGGAGAGAGTGGACGACTGTGCTCAAAATAAAAAGGCGCAAGTTGATCGTATATCTCCCACACTGCTTTGAAAAGTGAACTCTAACTCCCTAGATAGTAGTTCCTAAAAACTTGGATGGAGCCAGTGGTTTTGCACTCAATAAAGTTTCAGTTGTGTTTATGGGAATTATGGTTTGGAGTAGCTGAAGTGGGCTGTAGTGACTGCTTTCATGGAGTGGCTTTCAGTGAATCATAATAGTCACCCCCTCTCCCCCCTCCAACTCAGTTTTTCCTCTGTCTGTAAATCTTGACGGGTACTCAGAAATGGCTGGCTGTTTGTCAAAATGATCAGACAAAAGGGAAAAAAGCATACTTAACTTCTTACTGGGATTCCTCAAAACCAAAAAAATGGTTTTAACACAATAAAAGTTAACACTAAAGCTGCACAGATGAAGGATCTTTCCTCCATATATTCTGTTTGAAGAAAGCTTTTGGAAAAATAAGCACAAGCTCTCAAGACAAGAGGGTCCACAAGTGAAATACTGATACTCCTGTCGGGCGTCCTTTACTTTAATTGTCAAAGCTCCTCCTACAGGCCAACTGAAGTATCAGACTCAAAAAGACATTTTCTTGCCTTTCTCCTCCTCCTTTAACTGTGGTTGGATTTCTTTTAACTTAGCACCACAAATGTCACCTGATGTTTTCACTGCATTAGTTTCTACAGTGAAGCCTCACCAGAAATGGAGGAAAAGACTGATTTTCTTCTCTATTTTTCTTCTAAAACCAGCCCCAACAATGCATTAGTTTCTCAATACCTCCCACCCACCTGTTCATATGGAAGACATAAAAAGACATAAATGGATTACAAATACATGGTTTAATTTTTTAAAAAGGGATGATTAATTTCCTAAAACAGATGGTCAGTATAGTTTTTAGCAAACATTACTCAAGAGGGAGTAAAAAATGCATCCGTCAGAGACTATTTTCTGCCACAGATTGATACAACAAGCAGCAAGACAGTGTATGTGGGACTGACTCAAAATAAACTACATTGTCCATGTTCCTTTCAATAGATGAACAAACCACTAAATCCATCTGTGTGGCTGACTGATGTATTTTTAATAGTTTTTCACCAACAACAAAGTTCCACGGCACAGAGGAATAAACTATATATCAGGCTCTGGTTAAACAAACATATCATAGCATCAATTCATAGTTGTTGATATTTATGGATTTGTCGACAGGAGGAAAATATAGCATTTTTCCAGCCTTATCCTTTCAAACTTCTAACAAATGAAGAGATGGTGATTCTTGCTCAGTAACACCTCAGTAAAGCTGTTTGCTGAGATCAGACTGAGACTTACACAAGTGCACTAACACAAACCACTTGTCTATAAACAAGCTGTCTCCTCAACTTTCAACAGTTTTATGAAATGTTTGATGAGATTAAAAACAAGGCATGAGATTTTTTGAATTACACCATGCCAGACAAATATGGGGAGGATTAAAGTAGAGATCAATTCATGTCTTTGTGGTAGGAAAAAAATATTAAAAAGGTTGACTGGAAGACCAGCTGTAATGTAACTGTTTCAGTTGTGGTTTCCTGGCATATACCAAGACAGCAGTACCTAATGTAACACAGGTTGAGAGGCAAATAATGTTCAAAAAGATAATGTATTAATTAAGTTTGAATGACGGTAATAACAAGACTCAAGAAAAGTCTATACAGACAAAGAGAGAAGTACACATGCCAATACCTGTACATACATAAATACACACACACACACACACACACAAATATGTATACATAGTTAATAAAAGCCTCATGCAATGGTACCCTGCAGTTCTTCCACTCACTGGGAGAACCCACACCACAGAGGCACTCACAGACAGGTCACGCTTGCTAGTTTCCTTAAAGGTCAACTCATCTACTTAAGAGGCGCCAATTTACTTTAATGCACATTGTTCAAAAGTGGAAAAAAAACAGGAAGAGAGATGACAAGAAAGAAAAGCATCACTGCATATCTGAAGTGATTCTCAACTGTGTCTTTTGCCATTACAAAATGTGACTGCTCTTAGTACTCTGTAGAGGATTGAATAAATATCTGACATTCAAACCTATTAAAAGAAATACAGACTGATAAAAATGATGAGGCCCCGAGCTTAATAAACAATATCTTAACTAGCAAGTGAAAACACTAACACTGGGCAGGCAGCAGCCACCACATCATCAACAGAGCTCTAATGACCCTCTCTAACACACAAACTCCGGTATGTGGCTCAGAGGAAAAGTCTTTCAGGCAGCTCACTGACGCCGAGGAAAGAGGAGAAAGCCTCTTGATAGACTCTTGTAGATGCCATTCCCTATCACGCAATGCCTCTCAGTCATAAACACATGACAAATGCGGCCTTAATCATTTTTTACGAGCGGGGATGTGCAGGGGGCAGTGCATGGCTAGAGGGGAGAGGGGAGCGGTGAGCAGCAGGCGGCCCCCTCTGCACAGAGGAGAGGGCTGTGTGGTAAAGTCTCCTCTGGAACATCACTCGGCCAGCGTGCCTTTGATCTCCACACCGCAATTACGCCAGCATCCAAATGAGCATGGAGTCGCCTCTGAAACAGACTTCAAACATGCACATGTACGCATTCTCATACACATACACATACACTGTATAGGATTGGAGCCATGTGCTCCTCTCAACAGTAAATGATGTACTGTCTCCAGCAGAGAACCTGGGGATGAAAGGAGGCCTTGCTCCTCGTCTGATCCCTCCATTAATGATGGCTTGCTAAAGCTAATACTGTGTATTCTTGTCTAAACAAGGGCAGCTTGGTATGTGGTTCCCATACTCCAAACAGGGTGATCTTGGTTAACAATGAACTGTTTTTGCAGGCTCAAAAAGTCTGATAAAACAACTGTAATTGCACAAAATAGTGCAATATTCAATGTGTTCTCCTACCCATCTCTACAACCTGCTAATAAACATCTGTAATCAAAAAAACAATGAACTTTCATACACTAAACCAATAATAATGTTTGGTGGAGCATGTTGCTAAAAGAAATAACACCAACCCTAAAGCCTGACTGGCAGCGTGCACTCAACAAAACACAAATATAAAACAGTAACAGTAAAACTGAACCTGTGAAATGGCCTGAATGGGTGTCCTGAGAGACACTGATAAAATTGGCTTATTTGCCTCATTCTAGGATTCGCCTTCTTTCCCTCCACACATTACAGCTGAGATTGCAATTTGTCTTGCTGTTTGCTTTGAATAGTCCTTAACCGTATCATCATCTCAACTGTGCTGGTGGAAAAACACGGGAGCATGGCGACAGCCAAATGGCAGTCTGGCGTCTCTGCTGCAGACTAGCTGCCATTAGGGCTGAGAGCAGCATTTATTGTACAATTAGGGCCAACTAGATCTACCTGTAATCATCTCCATACAGGTGTGAGCTCCTCTCTGGACAAGGGAAGTGACTCATCACTTGTCAAACATCAAGACTTTGATGTCAGCATTGTTCATCGAGGAGCCCTCAGGACACCTGTGCACTACTGTTTAAAACACAAAGATTTACTGCATTTCATACGGTTAAAAACACACACACACACACGGAACGTGAGAAAAAAAGCTTTCTTCCCACTGATGACGGATGTTCCACATACCATGAATCATTTGATTTATGAGCTCCCCTCCGCCTGACAGTCATACCTTCGTGTCAGGAACATTTTTACAAACAGTCATAGGTAAACAACTTCCCTTGTAGTACAATGCTGCCACATAAAGCACTAAAAACAAATTTTGTAAGAAGTGACACCACAAGCCTAGAGGGCAATTGGAAAAGTGCGATAACAATCCACAAGTTGGTGTTATTGACATAACGGCTGTAGTGTGGAAAAGTATCCCTTTCAGATATAATGGATGCCAAACACCAGCCTCCTAGATCATCCTTCAGTGTGGCCGGATGACAACATTACTTTAAAAAGTGTTTGTAACAGAGCATTTTACAGGATTTTTGAGCTGGAAAAACAGTGAAGACGTTTATATTAGTGCATTAAAGGTCATCCCCAGTCAGTTCACATTATAAATAGTGTTGGACCTGCAAAGTTAAAAGTACAAATCCCTGTATATCAGCATTAAAAAACAAAACACGCATGCATATGTGATTTTTTTTCTCACCTAATACACAGAGAGCCTCAGCTGTCATTGTGATCAGTGGGAATTTCATGGCTGTAAAGTGAAGCTAACATGTGAAGACAAATATGGAGCAAAGCGGTTTTTAAGGAGTGTTGGCGTTATAAGTTATTCCCCATCTTCAGATGATATTAATCATTTGTTTGGCTTTGTACATGTACATATGTTTGTTTTCTTTGTCATTTAAAGCCCTCACCCTCCTCTCTTTGATATCATATGGAAATGATGGCAAATTGAGACCATATGCTAGAATGTGCTTAATGAACAGCAGAGTCTGGAGGCTGGTTGGGGTTTGCAGAGCTGGATGTTGTGTTAGAGCTTACTTAGTGCCACCTCCAGGCAGATCCTCTCACAAAGATATGACCATTTCTGTCAGCAGGAGACCACAGTCAGTAGATCAACAAGGCTAACTCACACACACACTTCTCACACCCCAGCACAGGCATATGCAGACGCATTGAACACAGAGTTTTTGTAGCTGAAATGCAGATTCAATCAAAGTTAGTAGAAGTCAATGTAACTCTGCAGATTAAGTAGAAGAAGAGCTCTGAGTTGACTCCAGCCCGTCTTTGAAAGGACTTACCATTTGTTCTTTCTCCTGATGAAGTCTTTCTCAGAGAGGTTAACAAGGTAAATCATTGGTTTGGATGTCAAAAACAAGTATTTGTTCAACACTTCGATCTGTGATAAAGATAGACAAGGCAAGTACTGAGAATCCAAACTTTCCACAGTAGACTTTGAGGACAGCACAGACAGAGAGAAGTCAGGCCAAAACAAAATTAGGGTCTGGTGTATAGCCTCTGTGGGGAACAACTATAAAGACTTTAAATCTAGATCAGCGTGGCCAGATGTCTTTAGCTTGCACAAAAGTAATGTCAAAATACAACCAGCAAAAGACTGTGCATAATATTAGCTTGTGATTTGCACAAAAGACATGTTGCTCAAACAAATAAGAGGAGGAAACAGCAGTTGTACTTTTAGGTCAGATAAAATGAACAAACAAAAAAAAGATTAGCAGGAATCACATTAATAAATCTGACTGTGACATCAAAGGCTTACCTCCTTGTCGTTCCAATCGTGATAGTAGCGGACATGTTTCTTTTCATCCACTACCCAGCTCTTGATTTTGCACATAACGTCCTGTTTGGGGTTAAAAGAGAATGAACAAGAAGCCATTAAAGGAGATGAAAAAGAATATAAACCCAGCAGGGTATGGGGTAATTATTTCCTAAATGCATGGCATCCTGATGCCAGAATGAACAATGGCTGTGCTCGCATTCAAGCAGGAGTGGCCTGGCTTTGACGGGGATGGCATGCACAAGACCCCCTTCCCTCCTTTAAATCATGACAAAATGCCTTCTGGGGTGTCTCGCTCAGAGTCGCAGTTTTATACATCAATATTCCATCGAGACTGTTTAATGAAAAGGATAGAGAGGGGAGACAAAATTGGAAAGAGCAGGGAACTAATTGGAAGTTGGTTAGTTAGGTGTAAATTATTGGTCCCTCCTCAGGCACTTTGCAGAATGTAGTCATACTGAATAAGTACTAGTGAGGTACAGAACAAATTATTCACTGTTTCCTCTGGAGAAAATATTGAGCATTTCCAGCTATGTATGCCACATTCATTACTGAGGTACTTGTGGGTTGAGACCACAGGCAAGACTGGGTCTTGACAGGATCTGGAAGCGGAAAAGGGTGGGAAAATGGGAGGGAGGTAGTTATAAAATTTGTGATAAAGAAATTGAGCCTATTATTGTTGATCCAGCCCCACAGAAATTAGCGGAACACATTCTTTTTGTTCCTGTCAACTTGACCTCCCCCTTCATATAAAAACTCCCCCACCCCCTGCAACACTCCCCCTACCTCCTTTTCCCTCCCCAAACCCTTGCAGCACTTCACAATCATACTCCCTTTTGAAAGGACTGAGGAAAAAATCCTGCCAGAGCCTCAATTACACAATGGCAGAAAAAGCTCCACACACTGACCCCCAGCCAGCTGCATTCACTCTCTGCACATCTCTCTCCACAGGAATTCTAAAGGCCTTTTAGTCAGGCAGCCAGAGTGCAGCCAGCGGGAGAGAGCGCAGGAAGAGCTGCACACACTCCGCCCGCGCCGGCCCAAGTCTTCACAGAGAGATTAATCATCTGTGAAATGGAAACAGCAAACGGCCGGTGACACAGGCTGAACCCGCTCCAGGTTTCCCTCATCAGCTCGCAGCCGCCGTGCAGCGTTCCTCTAACAGGCAGGTGTTAATAAAAGGCATATAGGTCCCACAGGGGTCAAACACATACGCCTGCCACCATGAAGCGCCGCTGGTGGGCTGGCTTCTTATTATTGTTTTGTAAGGATAGGGATTTTGAGGATTCATATGGACAAAAGCGATGAAACATTGTTCTTGTAAACACCAGCACCAGCAAAATGGATTTAAATCTTTAGAACAATGCATACATATAATATGAGCCCTGTGCAACCACATGCAAATAAATTCAGCTTAAAGTCACAATGAAATATTCGGTAACTCTTTCAGCCTGATAGTAGAATTTAACCATAATATCTTATTTTACAATAAATTTTTTAAAAATCTGATTTGGTTGTTTTTTGCTCTCACAAAAATCTCATTTTCTTCAACACCATATCTCAGCTGGTGGTAAGAAACCAACATAACCATAACAGATTTTTTATTTTTCATTCATTTTGCCCCCTTCCCATCAGATTATCTCAGATATCCTTGTGAGTTTACAAAGTTAATCATCCCCTCGTGTGTTTCATCTTGCCCTAACATCCTGTTTCAGCAAGAAGTTCCCTCAAAACTCTTCATGTTTCATTTGCATCTCAAACCATAAATATTCAACATTATTTTTTTGGAGCACATGTTCAAGTATTACACTATACTGCAAAATTATATACTAATCTATAGAGTACTTCACTCTCAGAGTAATATGGTATGGCATACTGTGTCTGTATCTTTGAATGAGAATGAACAGTACTTCTCCTAAGCTGCCTAGTCTCTCTGCAAGACTTTTCACCAAAAACTTGATGAGTAAAGCCAGAGTACATTAAGTCAGGGTTCCTAATTTAATTAAGCTGCTTTTTTCATTACACATATTTATAGCAACACATTGACTTGGGTGGTTTTGTCATGATTGTTATAATTTTTCACATTTTAAAAATAAATGGTTTATGTAGTTTTAGTCTTATTTTATTTCTACTATCACAATATAACACAACAAGTGTGTTTAAATCTAATTTGGGATTTTTAGTATAGATTAATGTAAACTACTGTGTCCACTAAACCGGCTCTGTGAGTGTGAGTGGTGCATTATTTTAGTATGACTAAAGTAATTTTTAAAATATAGTATAATATACAGGCAAGATAAAAGCAGAATTTTCTCATGAAATTTCAGTTCCACATAAAATCAGTAGATTTTATGAGTGTGACAATGGATTAGATCTTGTTTCAAATTACTCAGTAAAGCGGAAAAACTAAGGGTTTTAACAGTTGCACAGAATTTCTCTTTCATTTCATAGCATCCTGTGGCTCCACAAAAGAACAAGCACAGTTGTGTGTTTTAAACTGTAGATTTTCAGACATAGGGTTGATGCACATGGTCTGCATATAGACATAAACATGTGTATATGTGTCTGTGCACAGCTGAGCATGTCAAATACCAGGCTTAGCCTATGAGACAATCACACAATCCCCTCCATCTAAAAGCTTGGTGCAGCCTTTGATAAGTGCCATTCTTTGCCATCTAAAGAGGTCTTCTATAGATTCTCACTTGCCGACGTGTGCACAACCTTTGACAAGTAATGTAGATCATTTTTATTCATTGCCTAAAATTGTTAGCAATTATGTGTGTAAGCGGCCACCTGCCCAGCCTGAATGGCTCCTGTCTGTGTGGCTACAGGGGTGTGGGGAAGTGCTGTGGAGAAGTGCTGTTGCCTGTAAAGGGGAGTGTGTGTGTGTGTGTGTGTGTGTGTGGAGATGGGTGGGGGGGTTTAAGTCTGAGGGGAACCACCCAGGCAAGGGGCCCCTGCAGCAGGTGAAATAGCCCCTCTCGTTAGCGTAATGAGTGGTCAGAGCCTCAGTGTGTTGGGGCCTGAAATTGTGCACGCCGCTCCAAGTGAAAGGCCAGATCCCCTCGCGTGCTGGCCTATCGTATCCCGCTCCGATGATGGAGGGGCATCGTGAGACATTTACAGCCAAATCATTGCTAAAGTCGGGTGCTAAGCCTCATTACCTTAACAATATGACCAACTGAATGTGTATGCATCCACACATGTTTTGATCTGACAACCAGGATGTGGATTGTTTCTTACTTACTGAGCTTAACCTGCATTTTGCCCTGCACCTCATTGCATGTAACCAAGAATCCTCTGTCAAAGAATATTCTAAACATTTACGGTATTCATAGCGAGATATAGGCAGATGTGTCACCCGCAGTATGGCCTTACACAATTTCCTGAGCTGCTGTAGGTGTATAAGCATGAGCAAGAGCTGTGCCATGATTTGAGTATTACTTTAGATGAAAAGAGCTGTGTGGAAACACTTTCATTAGCCCAGTGCTGTGACCCAGGGTCAGCAGCTGAATAAGTAACTCTCTATTAATGATTTCTACAGCAGAAAACCCCTGACCCCTGATCACTTTCAATCTCAGAAAGAGAAAAAAATGGGGCAGGGGGAGGGGTGAGACCTATTGGAGAGAGATTAAAAAAAAAACACACTTTTTTTCCCTTGGCCATGTGTGTGGGAGGGTTATTATTTGTGCCTTGCTGTGAGGGAGAGCAAAGGGCCTGCTGGGACATTGACTCACATATTCTGGTTTGAGTTTCTTGTCACCGCCTCTAATGGCCGTCTTCTCCAGCTTGTCAATAACAGGGCCGATCATCTCCTCATCCTTCAGCCGCAGCTCCTCATGAATGATCTCCATATCCCTCACTGGATCCACAGTCCCCTCAACGTGGATGATATCCTCATCCTCAAAAGCACCTGCAGCGATAGGACACAAACACACAGAGAGAGCGTCAGGGTAAAATTATTATTTTTTTCAACAACACTGTTTTACATGAACACATATAGTACAGGCAACAGAATCAATGTCTTTGACTTCTTGAGATCGAATGTGAAGCAGTGATTAGATTTGGCTCAGAAAATCATTAGCTTCTGCAGAGAATGTGGGAAAAATAAACATCCACCTGAAAAAGCACAGTGGGAGTCACAGGAAAGTCATAACAAATACAATAAAATATTCAGGAATATATTTAATCTTTCTTTTCAGCATGAAAGTGTCAGAGCTGTAAGAAACCAGCTTACAGTGTCAAAGTAAGTTCCACCAAAATTGGCTTGTCTGTCAACCTGCATCAAGTAGAGAGTGCCTGGTCATGCATTTTTTTAACTCTCTGCTTTAAAGCTATTAACTATTAAGTTACAAATACAAGAAATAAACAAAAGTGAGTATGATTTAACAGAAAAATGTCAACAATCATAAAGTAAAGAGGACAGTCTCCCCCTAATCACTTGCATCATAGCTGTTGTGCTGGTGATTAGATAATGAGGCCCTGAAGCAGACCATTTAGCCAACAGCAGCTCTTAGGACTCCTTCTGATTCTCCAGCAGGGCTCAAGGTGAGGGAGGTGTGGGGGACCCAGGTGTACATCTGTCACATGAGAGTGACGGCCTTTCACATCACCAGTGGCAACTGTAGTAGACTGTTCTATTGAATGTTAGTCCAATAATTCTCTAACTTCTCAATATAATTTACACGTCACTATTTAACTAAAAGTAGCAATGCTGCAATATCAAATAGTCCAGACTACACAGTAAATACAAGCTCTGCAATAAAACTGTCATTATTATCAAAAGAGAACTTAATGTATCAGAAGTATAGGAACTCATAATTGTAGCTGTTATAACATTATATACTATATCACACTAATATATTATTGGATTATTATTACTGATGCAAGAAAATAACTAACATGTTGTAGCTGACCCATGGTGCTAGTTTGAAATATTTTATATAATGTGAGTTAGTTTATCTGTGACTGCACACTTTATTTAAGTGTATCATCTGTTTTGTATGTAAACTCTTAATCTATGAGCGGTCTTATGTGGAGTAGTGGTAGAGTTAAAAGTACAACATTTTCCTCTGAAGTGTTGGGGAGCCGAATAACGTGAAATGGAAATACTTCAGGTAAAGCACAAGTACCTCAAATTTGAACTGAGTAAATTTACTAGGTTATATAGCACCACTGGAGCATGCTGATACCAGATTTATGTAAGCACTATATAGTTGGATAGACACTTTTTTGTAAATCAGTCAACAACAGTGACTTGTGAAGCTTCTCTGTGACATAATGGGAATGCCATCTCATTCAACAGGGAAGTGGATGTCAGGCGAACGATCGCTTGGCTTTAAGTATTGCAGTGTTGAGAGACACTATGTTTGGAATGTGCACAGTGGAGTCACTAAATGTTATCAGCCATACAAATTCATGTGTTGACACCTGAGTGTGTGGAGGACTGTTGACAGGTGAGGCCCTGCGAGATAATAACGTCACCGGAGTGGTCCACATTATTCATCATGGAAGGTGTCACATCATCTCTCAACAAGTTCTAACAGTGATACATGCAGAAAATATTGATGATTCATACAGCTGTGCATAGTTGTTGTGATGGGAAAAAAAACTAAATTGATATTTAGGCAATTCTTTGCTGAGCTGCATCCTGCATGAAGTTATCAGATCACTAAAAAGACTGCTGAGGAGAAGTTTGTACAGCAGTAATCTTCTGCCACTCCCCTACTCACATCAAGGCCCTGGTTGTGTAAAAACTTTGAACAGATTTTCATGGTCCCCTGAGGACAAACCTTAATGACTAATAGGTCCCCTGACTTTTCTCCAAGCACCAGCCTTGGGGTTTCAATTTGTGATTTAGAGTGATATGTTTCAACGACTGTTGAGTGGTTGCCATGAAATGTCCCTCATCCCTCACTCATGCCCCCCACAGGGTAAATTGTAATGACTAGCATGCTAACGTGCTACAACGTAAACATTATACCTGCTAAACATCAATGTCATCAGCATATCAACATGTTACTGTGAGCTTGTTAGCATCCTGCTCTTTGCATTTAGCTCAAAACAATGCTGTGTCTGAGCATAGTCTCGCAGAGCTGCTAGCATGTTTGCAGACTCTTAAACTTGTTCACTAATGAGAACCAGTGACTCAGAGGCCAGTATTCAAATTGTACGGGACACAGAATTGTAAAAGGATCCAATGCAAACTCCACAGTGATCTCCCACATGGATAGAATATCATATCTTGTTCCTCTTGCTGTGTTAAGGAGGGATAAGTACCCGGTTTTCCATGGAACCAAACTACAGGGCTTTTACAATCTAACATCACTAATCACTCGCATCTAAACAGACACAGCTCAACAACAAAATGACAGGCAACCGAAAATCCTACACCAGTGGCTTTATTACTCATGCAAGTCAACAGAAGCTGTAGACTTTTGTGCAAGCTGTCATCCTGTGCGTTGTCCTCATGGTGAAATGAACTTATCCAATTACTCTTTGCCTAATCAGGCTGTTTTGGTTCCTCTCCTCTTGCAGAGGTACTCCACAGTATAAACAGTTCACTTACGCCACACAGAAAGGGGCTAATCAGTGGAATTATTGTTTTGCTGCTCCAATTTACCAGCTCCCTGTTCAGCACTGATTGGAATGAAAATTTTCTATTGTGTCTGCATGAACTCAGAAAATATAATGCAATGTAATCATTTTGTTAGCTGCAAGAATATACATACATTATAAACAATTATGATGTACAGTTTTGATACACTGTGTCTCAAATGGAAAATGCATACCAATCTGATGTTGAATTTAGCACATATTAATTAGAAGTGAGGTGTTTTAAAAAAAAACATTCACATGGATAATAAACCACTCATGACTGGTATAAATCACTGTTGATGAAAGAATTAGAATTTTCTATATGGACAATCATTATTTAAAAACATTTCTTACTTTCTTGAATAAGTAATCAACAGCTTCTGACCATTGTTTTATGTCCTAATGAAAAAAAAGCTGATAAATCAAAAATTCAAAGAGGCTTTGAAAGTGCAGGAGCAGCTGATCACTCACTATTTAGTCATCAGCTGACACTCTCCTCTGACTACCACATATTCCATAAGTAATTTGCTTTAATTAATTTCGCCTAATTTAACATTCACATCTACTTTACCGCCGCCCCATTCAGGGCTTAGAGCTGGAGAACAAATGCATGAGGTGAAAGAGAGGAGAGAAATCTGAGGGGGCAATCTCCACAATTAGTCTTTTAACAACTGGGCCTGGATAGGGCTCTGTGAAGACAGCTCTTATGAGGCTGCAGCGCCACACAAAGCCACATGCAAGACAGTAAAAACAGACACAAAAAGAAGAATAAAGAGGTTGGAAAGGCCCAGTCTCATGAGTTAGGTCTGTCTCACAATTTAAATGTTACTGCTTAATTTCATATAGTGTATGTTTTGAAGACATTATTAACAGGTGCTCCTTTTTTGACAGAACAAAAGGATTAGTCTCTAGAGGATGAGTGGTGTTCAATGGCCTGATTAGGGATCAGGCTAAGCTCTGAAAAATTATGGACTTACAGTGGCACTGCAGGTTGGTGTTGCCTGAAAAGGTAAAACTCCATGAACAGACATTTAAAAATGAAACACATTATGAAAGAAATAACACCTATCATGTATGATGTTTTAATATTAACCATATCATGCAACATTCCCTAAGAACATACAGTATAACTAAAGGAACAAAAGTTTTTTTTTTTTTTTTAAAAAAAGCTCTATTTTCAATTAGTCTTTACTTTAAAGGACCAAAAAGGCTCGAGCTAGCTTATATCATTACTTTTCTGTCAGGTACACAGACAAGGCAGTCATCTCAGTCAAGTCAAGATCAATACTGATTGAGCTGCTTCCTCTGATGTTGCTACCTGGGAGGATATGTGGTCAACATAATTCAGTTAAATTACAGTATTCATTGACTTCTAACTTCCTGTGCATGTTTTCACATGCAAGATGGGTAAGAGCACATCTAAAGAACTTGCATTCCTCACGCTGCTTTTAAAATGTTCATGCAAACCCAGTGCCGCAATTCTCCTGGTATTCAGAGCAGTAAAAGCTATTTTATGGGTCTGTCAGGAAAAGCACATTATGGATGTCTTTCCAGCATAAAAACACTGATAATGCACACAAGGGTATTTATGTTCATTCAGGAAATATCTTCTTGACTTTCATTTTAGGTTACATGAAATTAACAGCTATTTGTAGTTGGCTGCTTCTGTAACAGAGTTTGTGGCATATTCAGCCTTGTTTCTTTGCATGTGTCAATTATGGCAAATACATTGACTGCAAAAAGCAGTCTCACACCAGAAAATAGTGGGTTTGAGCCCTTCAGAGATACAGTCATGTTTTCTACATGATCCCATCTTTCATAATAGATCACAGTCAAATCATAGTGTTCAAAAGTATGAATATCAGTACCTCACAGAGTGTCTCCAATTCCTATGTAATCTACTGTCAGCTGTAGTGTCTCATACCAAACTGAGTATTAAAGGTGCATCTTTCCAACATGTTTGATATCACTGACTGAAAAAAAAGAAAGGAAATGGGGGGAAGCCGTTCAGACAAGCCTGTTCAGTGTGCAGTTGAAAAGTGAATGTTTGGGGAGGTTTCAGTTTTCATGAACTCTGACAGAAAACAACAGTCTTAATTCCCTTATCATTAGCTTAACCTCTGTCATTCCATTTATTTTGTTAAACCACAGAGCATGAGAGTGCCTTGATTGAAAGGAACCGTCATATGCACACCACTGTTGTCCCACATCATTCAGCGAACAAACCTTTTTAGATCCTTAACTACCATAGTGCTGCTGATTGCACAGGCACCAGCAATTTCCTAACCAACCGCCACCTGAACAATGATGTGTTCAGCTTTCAGGCCCTCCAGCCTTTCAAAGGTGAATCATTTCACAGTTTGGAACGAGATCTCCATAGCAACTCCTCTTTGAAGGGTTTAGAATCACCATCCAATAATTCTATGATCATCGGGCCTTGCCATTCCCAGTGGTTCTTTTCACAGCGGACAGGCAAGGGGGGCATGAGGAGGAAGCAGGAAGATTCTACAGTCTATTTCAGGCAATTCATCTGGCAGCCCCATTAGAATTCAAAATATTGCGACCTTCAATCACCGAGCATGTTATCTGGAGCTGTGGCGATCTCCAGTCAAGATGGGTAGACATTTTGCTCTAATCATCCACGATGAGTGGAGGCTGACAAAAACGCTTCATTCTCACTGAAGCAAAATGCTCATTTAAATGCTGTGACAGCACCTCAACAGAGCCCGAAAACACACAAAAGGAGGATGATCCTCACAGCTAAATAAGCTAGATTTAGAACTGCGGTATAGATTAAACCAACATAAACAAAGAACCACATGCAACATTTTTCTGACTAATTTATGACGCAACATTTCTGTTTGCACTCACTTATGACAAGACACAAAGAACAGGCAGGTATTAGGACCTAGTTATATGAAAAAGTGTTGCTTTGTCCAAATATGGTGAAGAAAGTGGGTTGCTTGATTTGCATCAACAGAGTAGATCATGGCTGCCTATAAAAACGAGTAAAATAAATATTAAAAAAATGGGATGAAATCGTAAACTCACCAGAGACAATAGTCACTTAAATTCATTTTAAACTTTTTTTCTTTCTGTTAAAAGCAAAGGGGTCAACAGTAACCGTAACACTTAGTCTGCCACATTAATAGACCATACAAGTAAATATTTTCACAAATTCATCATGGAATTAAAAGACAAAAAGAATAAAAGAAAGCTGAAATTGATTATTCCACTGTTCCTTCATTACGATGAACATGACCATCATTGTTTCTTTTGAGTCAATGCTTTACCTTTCACTAGCACAACAAATGCATGTTAATCTGCTGCTAAAATAGTCCTGAACAAATGCATTATTTACTGTCTGAGTGACATATGCTAAAAACTACAGTGCTCAAAACTCAAATCTTGATGGTAATCTGTGATATTCTAGTTATCTGATGGGGATACACCAATCACGTCATACAAAAATGACAAGATGCAAAAGACTTTCAGCAAAAATAATATCAAGTTTTAATAACTACTACTGGTAGTTTGAACTGATACATCAATGCAGATTGCGCAACAAAATTGCTGACAAATTTGCTCACTGCCTGATCTGTTTAGATAGTCACACACATGGAAGCCACTGAGCTGGCTGAGGTGTTTTGGATGTTTGTCAAGTTTGAAAATTTGTGAGTTGGTGAGTGATAAGGCAGAATTCCTGGATAGCAGCCATGACTGGCGTCAGCAAGGAAGCAAGCTGGCCATAAATCACATCTGTCTGAATAGTCAATCCAGTTTGCTCGTAACGCCTGAAGCTTAACAATCAGTTTGATTTGTTTGCTATTAGCGATTAGTGGAGCGTGGGCTGACGTCTGCACCTACCAAACACATAAACAGTAACCTACTAGATTTAGCAAAGTGATTTAATTCAATCATAATTTATCACTATTTATCATAAGATTAGGATATTAATTAGTTAATAATGACTCATGTAAGTCACTGAGGATATTGGAGATGTTTAAATGACTGCTGTAAATTTGTTGTTGAATGACACTTTGATTTGACGCACCACCAAAGACTGAACTAGACAGAACCTGGAAACACTCCAAAAGTGTTTGGCAAAAGTGTTAGTGGTTGGCATCTTTTAATACAGCTACTTAATCTAAGATGTTAACATTTGAGATTCAGTTATGATTGCTCTCATTAATGATGAAAGCACAGAAGTTAAACAGGCCTACATTCAGTTTTGTTTCGTCTACCGCCAAATGTGGTTTGTTTTGTCGGGAGTGAGCAGTGGCGATAATCACAAGAACTTTGGCCATTGTTGTGTTTACAATGCGAGGTTATAATTCACCCTTTGAGCAGAACTACTTCGTCAGGGCAGTCTGGACACTAAAGTGACTCGCTAGTGGAAAGTGACAAGACAGGCCGACTGCAATTGCTCTCCAGCACTGGAGACAGCTCTTGGCAAGTAAAGGAGTGAAGTCTGATGCTGAACTTTGCTTCTAGACTGGTAAACAACAGCTAATGCTATGTAGCAATAGCAAAAACTTACATATAGCTCCTTTAAATCATCAAATTAGTTGCTGTCAATCCAGTAATCAATTGCTATACTAAACCTTTCGGCTCTAAAAAGGATACAGTTAGGTAACATCTGTAACTGATCAACTTTATTCCCCTAAAAATCAACTTAACCAGAGGTTCAGGTGCTGGAAGCGTGAATATCACAGTGAGAGAAGAGTCTATGCCAAAAATAACAGCTACTTTCCAGTCGGCTTCCCACAACCACAGCCAGTCCCTTCAGATTAAATGTGCTATACCACAGTATCTTAAGGCTAGATTCTTACTGAGTGTTGTGCAACCATAAATAAGTCTTCATTAGAAGTGAGCTGGAGGTTTCCTACAGTGATGTGGGGGACACTGTGCAAGCATTCAAACATCTAATTGCTGGAAACCAAACATCTGGGAATAAGGCCAGGTGAGCTGGCAGAGTTGCTAGCGGGGAACAGAAGAGCAGATGAAGTAGAACATGTCTGTGTCTTGTCTCAGACAGTGAGGATCCAGCCACGTTCCAGTCACTGCAGAAGCACTGGGAACGCTTAGCCTGCAAACCATTTAGTTATGAGACCAGGGAACACTAGGCAATCAACAGAATCAGCTTTCAGGATGTCATCATGCGCCCTAATAGTTTTTGGAAGGTATTGTTGAAAGTAAATCCACTGTTTACACAGGCTTTTCAAAGTCATTAGGGGTTGAAAAATATTCATAACGTGCACACTACTGGGGGAATTTTGTGACCAGACATCATGAGGAAAATCCAGTCAGTCTACTCCCTGGAAAAAGTTTAATCTTTTCAAAGAAAAAGTGGCAACCTATCTTGTCTTGATGCCTTTGTAAAACCTCTGTATCGCTTATGTAAATGTTCATTATTTCTCATATTTCACAACTTCTGAACAAGAAAGGGAATGAAGGGTACAAATAATTTCATAGAGGAACTGGCAAAAACTTTAGGCTGATCTCTAAAGTTTAGCAAGACCTCATTTCATTTCATCAGATCAGGTCAATTGCTTGTGTTTTCAGTTTGCACTAACAATCATACTGAGCTGTTTCATGTTACTCACACGGTTCATCTCTCTGTAGTATCTTTATAGACCCCTCTACTTATTACCAGACAAAAAACTTACCACTCCAGACATGGAAAAGTGTGATCCCCGACAACCATATAATCAAGCTATATAAAAGCAGTGGCTTCAGCATTGCAGTCTGCCTGACACCAGATAGATATAATTACAAAACAAAACCAACTATGTTTAATGGTTAACTTGTGAAACATACCGCATTGTTTCCAAGGTCTTCACTTGAGTGGAAACAATGGCATGCCAGAGCAGATAGATGTAAACACACACACAGTAGAAGCTCTCGATCGTCCTATTTCCGATTGTTGTGGATGTTTGTCTTCTTTGTGTGAGCAGAAACAAAAGAGTTGGTTTTGGGTGAGGATCTGGCATATACATTAAGTCCATATCAAACACACTGTGGGTGTTTTTAAACCATGTACATAATAATGTATATAAAAATACACATAAACCACATAAGTGGCTATAATGTAATGTAGAATCATTATCTAAATTATTCAGACGTTTTTAAAAATGAGACTCTTTACACTCAGTTATCAGTTTATTGAGAACATACAGTCTAATACAACAGTGCTGCAGTAAATCCATCGTTCATGAAGGTTATAATGCTCAGGTGTTGTTGAACCTGTTTTTGAGAGGTTCTGATTCAACAGTATTCATTTTGGAAGATGTAGTTTATGTTTTCTGTTATTTTGTCCACTCCAACAACAACAGAAACAACAGGATTCATTGCAGGACTGTTGTATTAGACTTCATGAGTTTTAGCAAGGTGTGGCTAATGAACTGGTAACTGGGTGTATGTGTGACCTGTTCTTAAATATTTTGTGGGGAGGAATGAATTGGCTTGGGGCTGATTGCCAGCGGGAGGATAGGAAACATAAGTATTGAGAGACTAAAACATTGTTTGGATCTTTTCATGGAAAAACAATAAGAAAAATATAGAATAACACTAGCCTTATACTTTAACTTTTATTTTAGCAAAAACTGAACAGTGGAACTGTTTATCTCACCCTATACATCTTGTCCACTCTGTAAATCATTACTAAGTGTTTCAGTGGGTGGTCTTCTACTTCTGCTTCTCACAAACTACAATCATCATGCAGAAAGACTATATTTGAAAACTGCACTGGAACAGAAGTAATACACTTGTCAGTGATAGATAGAGACAACTTGGGAACAATATAAGAAAATGGCCTTAATCTTAACCCTTTCTATCTGTCCGTTCTATGCCTGCCATCACCGACTCTCTAATCAGAGCTCCTTTCACACCAAGGGAAAGTCAATAACAGCACACAATCAGTAAACAAATTCAGCTATTTTTAAAGGGCCTCTGCATTCATTTCAGTTGCTGTAATTTGAATTATTCTAGCGTGTAACACTTTAATTATGTAAGACAAAGACCATGTCAGACACACAGAAAAACTTGAGGCAAAGAAGTGATGTGAAGGCAGCACTACTGAGGGAGTTTGATGGAAATAATTTGCTCAGCAAATCACGTCTATATAATCACAGGAGTAAGAAAGGCCAGTATTTCTAACCATCCCAAATATATAAAATTATTCTTAATATAATTACTACATAATGGTATTAGTAATATATTATTTTATCTATTACCATTAGAATTGTTACAAACATACATGATGTAAAAAGCAAAAAAGGAAGGGAAAAGAAGACTTTCATTCTCAATAATATGTTTATTAATAGCTTACTTACCTCCACTGTACTCAAACTTAATCTAAAGTGGCATTAGGAATCACATTACAATAACATGTGGTGGTCCTTCTCAACCAAATCCAAGCTTTGGGATATGATACTGATTGTGTAAAGCTTAAACCAGACACAGATCCTTTCTCTTCCCACTTCTGTGATTCTCATTCAGGGAGCCTCCCAGTAGGAATGTGAGGTTTGGTCTGACTTCATTAATCTTGAGTGTTATGTTGATCTTGGCACCCACCACACAAGATGCCCTGCTAGCAAAGCTATCGCACAACTAAGGCCTCCACTTAAAAAAAAAAAACAAAAAACGCTGGTGGTGGAGCAGCCTTTTGGTGTGACCAGATGTGGTCAATGGACCTGCTTTCGCTACAGTATAAAATACTTGATACAGCTGCATGTGTGTTAAACGTGATTTGCTGAAGATCTGAAATCCTATAAGGGAAAGCAACCCTCCGCCTTTCACTCACGTGTCATGTGGAAGATGCCGTCACAGGCGCTGATATGGGACAGGAAGGCATTTCCCAGGCCTTGGCCAGCGTGAGCACCTTTCACCAGGCCAGCAATGTCTACAACATTAAGGAATGCTGGGATTTTGCTGCAAACCAAGATATAAAAGGAAAAAAATGTTACCCATGCAAGACTTCAAACAATATCAGTACCTTTTTGATAACAGAGAAACCACTTTGCATTGGTTTGTGCTGCAATTCAATACAACAGTCCTGTTAAAAATAATATCCTTGTGTAGAAGCCATGAGGATTTTTTGTTTTAGTTTGTGATGTTGAATTGGACTGCTTTGTGATGTGAAGTGGCACCAATATATTGCTTTTCCCTAAGTGTAAAAGAGGTGAACAAAATATCAGAAATTCCATTACGATATAATTCAATATAACATCACCACAAATTATAGTCTCACAACATAACATAGTGTTGAGTCAACAAACAAATAACTAAAGTGGTCTCAACAGAACGTGAGCGTGTTAAAGAATAAGTCTGGTGTTATTTTTCTGAACAGTATTTTCAACAACAATCCCATGAAAAGACCAAAACCAATGATGCATTAGACTATGTCTCAACACTTCGTACTTCTATACCCTGACTGTAGCACTGACTCATAAATACATAGTTTTACTTTTTTTTAAAGACTAAGGGCATTTTCACATTGAGTACGATAGCCTGTACTTAATGTGAAAAAGCCCTTTCGATGGTCGGTCTGCAATCCACCAATAAAGACAAAAGAAGACCAGTACACTACATCACACACTCTGCATAGCAATCTGCTTTAATTCTTTGGTGCAGTTGCTTTCACACCTGATGCAAACCATACTCACACATGAACTGTACTCAAGACAACCTTTTCACCTTTACCCGAGCATGGTTTGTTGATCCACGCCTGCGTCCCCCGATGTGAAAGATGCGCAAAAATGACTGAACACTGTAGTTTTTAACGATGTTACTCAAAGGAGTAAATTGGGCATTTGTCGGTGACTATTTTCAAAGGTGGACTGCAACACATTTAAAGCGCAAGTGATTCATTGTTATGAAGGAGTGTGTCACCAAGTGTAACAGTGTGGCTTATCGTTGTATTATTAATTATTTTTGGACAACAACGTTTGTCTCCGATTCACATGAATAAGCTATGTGAGGTTTTGGATACTCTGTAAATACTTGTTTGTAGGATCAGTTCATTGTTGGTTTTCATGGGAATTTTTGTACAATAATAAACATATAGAATATCTCTAACCTAAGAGAGGTAGGCAGGGAGAGGTACAGAGAGTGGTACTGTAGAGCTGCATGGCATTTAATTGCACATGTGCTTTTATCTCTATGGGTATTGGTGTATGTATTTATGAAGAGCCATGGAATCTGTTTTGCCTGTGTTTAACTTATAGTATGAGTATAGCTCATAAGCAAGACAGAACTGAGTACAACTGTGCCGGTGAGATTCATACTGCTCTTTGAAAAGCAGGAGCTGAAGTCCCAGCTTAGTTCTGGTCACTAAAATTCATGCACTGAAATGTTCTGAGGTATTCAGCACGCCAATTCTTGTCAGTCAAAAAGAGACACCTTGCTAGTAATTTGTCACTATAGGACAGCAAATCTGAATTCAGCCTGATTTAACAGCCTCTGTATAAATGTGTATGACAACCAGGTGTTGGAGATTCAAATGCTTCAGTTTTTTCTTTAACAGGAAACCTTGGAATAGAGCAGCAATCACACATCACACAGAACTGGCAGGTACATGTCAACAACATTGTTACGTGTTTTCTCATACCTATAGCAAGAGGACTGTCAGAGACTACAGATCTGAAGTGTGAATAATACGTGAACGATGAGACCCCATACCTGGCAGGTTTGTGGAATTGGCAGAGGAAATCATAGCGTTCATCTGGAATGGGCACTCTGCTTTCATTTGGGTCAATGGTGCAGAAGGGGAAATTTTCAGCTGCAGCCTGACTCTTTGTCAGCACGTTGAAAAAGGTTGACTTCCTGAAAATAAAACACAGCAGTGAGGTCAGTCCATCTAAAAGTGCATCTAAAAGGTTTGATAGAATGATCCTAAAACACTCCAGTAAATTATGCAAGATTAAAGAAGATTTTTCTGTGCAAGATGGAAAATACCATACCCAATTACAAGGTCAGATAATCCCATAATAGATCAATTGTACATGGAATCGAGGGGCAAATTACATTTCTGATAGATTTCAGCTGTTAGGACTGGGTCAGCCAAATGCTGCCCCATGTTGTGATCACAGAGAGATTTATTCTCTACGGCACAAGCAGCTCAAGTGTACTTCAGAATCTACAGACAATGGCAAGTGTCTAAGAGTAATAATGGCATAGCAGTTAACTATAATCCAGGACTTTCCGTCTTTATCCCCTCACTCAGTGCTTCACATTGAAATGATTGTTTGCTAAGTCCTATAGGCATGAAATTGCTCGAGATTGCTAAAGTGTGTGCATTAATTCCTTATATAAAGCTAGATTGTTTCTCTAACACACTTGACGGCTTTTCTTGGGTGACCTTGGGGAAAAAATAAAAACCATCCACAGTAAAACAACTGCAGTACTACAACTATTGTCAGGTGTGAAAAATGACACAATCATATAAATAATTACACAGCAAATTACTTTCTTACTAAGTAAAGTGTGAATTACAGTGGACTATGTAATATGACGGTAAGAGAAAGAGTCATAAAAACATATTTTTAGGTGAACAATAGGCCAGATATTAACCAAAAAATTTGGACTGGGTTTACATTGACAACTGGGAATGTGACAGGCATAAATATTTTTTATACACCTATCACATGAATGAAGTTTCATACTTTGGTGATGTGCACAATCCAAATGCCAAGTTTGTGTCTATTTACAATTACAATTGCAATTATATCTGACTCTGACTTGAAATACTTTGAACTTCTCACTCTCTTGACTCTGATTACTTAAAAGCATACTTTGGGGATAAAGGAGTTTTAACATCTCACTTTATTCTCCATTGATGCATACTTCTTCATGACCTGCTATGGCTTCTTTGCTTAGATTCTTAATTAGGATTCAACCCCTCCAGTGCATTGTTTGACTCATATGTCCTGGAAGAAGCTGCAGTACATCTAGACCAAAAAACAAACATGTAGCTTTAACTATCCAATATCTATAATTCCAGGGTCAACTGGTAATTTTAATTAATTTCAACTGCACAGCAATTCATTAATTCTGCAGATAGTGTTGGTAGTTAGTAATAAACAACCGTGGCCTAAAAATCAAAATCTACCCAGCCTTATACCAGGAGGCAGGGGGTTAAGAAGAGATTCATCCTTTGGTAAATTAAGCACTGAACAGAAAGTTAAGCTGAAGAGCAGAAGGATAAGGAAGTAGACAGCTGCACAGTCAAATCTAAACATGCAAATTTGCAGAGTCTCAAATGGAGCTATGTTTCGAGGAAATTACATGACCTTTGTTATAGATGATATTTCTGTTAACGTCAGTCTATATGAGAACTTATGGCTCCCCACCTTGTTTGCTATTTGGCATAAAGATGTGAGATTCTTGTTTTTCTGTGTGAATGCCCTATTAATCTGTTAAAGCAGGCTATTTTTACTTTGTTTTCTATCAGCCATCAGAAAAAAACAATTAAAAAAAGCCAAAAAGAAACTGTAAATACATATTTATATCAACACATGGGGACCGATTAAAAATATTTTCAGGAACTGAACAAAATATGGCTATATTAACTTATTAAAGTGGGTTCTTATGGAGATTCACAAGATAAAGGAAGCAGTTATTTAGATTAATTGTTCATTTTGGTATCTTAATTTAGATATGCTTCATGTACAAAGAGTGACACACAGGAAACACCAATACATGATGAATGATGATGAGACAGACTGTGCTGATGAACCAGGTGAAAGGCAGGTATCCATATGCATGTCTTTTGAATTCACTTTGGTCTGGGTAGGTGAACTGGAGGAGAGATTCAAGAATGACCTGACCTGAGGCAGTTAGGCCATATACCCTGTATGCTGTAACGTATGTCCCAACAAGGGGTTAAATGGACAAGACTAAACATTTTTGTGTCTCTGAGCAGGAGAATAACAGTAAATGCAACACTTACTGGTCTAAGTGTAGAAATAGCTGCAAGGCTGGCTGAATCACGCTCTCAAGTTTCCCCGTGTGTGTGAAGAATGGTCAGTTACGCCCAACTAACAGCAGGCTGGCATGTGAACATACATTCATGAAGAAACCAAAAGAGGGATGACAAGTTGTACTTTGACATAAATGTGGTATGGCAGCCCACGACCTCAATGAGTTCTACTTCTTATTACCAGGAAGAAATTGTGGTTTCACTGTGGTGAGAAATGAAAATACTGGACACTGGAGAGATCTTTGTGCAATAAGCTCCAAAATATGGCAGAACAGCTGAGGCACACTACATGTGAAGACGTACAAACTCCTTCAGACAACTGAGTGTTTATTCTCCATCATCAATATCCAGCATCTAAATATATGATCAAATGAGTCCTGTGAAAAATACCCTCAGCCTGTCTGCAGTTTAATCTAATAACGTCAGTGACTTCAAACTCACTGATTCACTGGATGATGTCTCGTCATCTTGGGCCTTGTCTGTCCCTTCAAAAGCTGCAGTGTTCACATCTAAAAGAAAACATTCTGGTCTGCCTGAAAACAATGGTTCTCTGTAAAATGACGTTAAGAAATAAATTTTAGGAACTTCAAAAAGATGAGAATATGTCAGCAGAACAGAAGATGAACTGTCACTGGAGCACTTCCTGTAGCTCTAAGGAAGGGTGATGGGTGAGGGGAATGAGGGGGCTGGACATGCCCAGTGATTATGCTCTGTCACTGATGCTGCTGAAGGTCTTGGTAGATGCTGACAAGGTGGATTTGTCTGACCAGGTTTGACATGCAGACAGTGTGTCAGCGTCTCAGCACACACTATGGCCCTGTCGAACATGACAACAGCATGGACTGTTGTCAAGTTATCCAACTTACTGTTAAAAATCACTTGCAGGGAAATGGGTTCATTCTTAGTGTCTGATTACATCAACTTACTGACAACACAATAATTTGAGAACCACGAGCACCATGTTTCTTTAATTTGACCACTAGTTGCTTACTGTAAAATCCTCAAACACATCTTTGCCACTTACATAATACAAGCATCCTGCTATAATACATCCTTCTATGATAACACCTTGTAACACAGAGGTGAGAGATCTGGGATGCCATTTCACACGCACAAAAAATGCATAACGACACAACAGGGTACTTCTATGGTGTTTTCCAGGTCCACACTTGACTTCATTCATCATTCACTTTTAACACATGCATACAGATTTTTCAGTATTTTACAATTTTATACTGAAATATAGAAAAGTTGCAAGACATGTGAATCACCTCCTACATAATTATCTGCCACAGACACTGATTGTACCTGTGAGACTGAGAGCTGTTTCAAACACTGTGGGCAGGTAGACAGGTTGAATCCCCAAACAGAGCACTGGTTCACATGGGAGTAACAGTGTTTGACAAAGTGCAAAGCTGAAAGGTACAATGCTTAGAGCACACCTGTGACAATGACACAGGTTCTTCAAAAATACATACATGTATTGCATCAAATATGCTTCTCTGTCAATATTTGAGTCGTATTATTATTTGTTAAATCTACGCCAGGGACCGGTTTGCATGGCCGGTCAATGGTACAGTAAGCAGTGAAAGTCTTTTGTGTGTTCACTCTGTGATGTGGGTGTCCTCAGATTTTCCTCCACAGTTCATCGACTAAAGCCACAGGTTAGGTGAACTGGAAACTCTAAATTGCCTGACATATGAATGTAACTATGACTTTGTTCATGAGTCTACAGCGTGCATTTTCACTGTGACTGACTGGAGAGCTGTCTCAGATGTAAGCTGACCTTTAACCGGTGCATGCCAGGATGAGTGATAAGTGGGTATTTAAAATGAATAAACAGCAGGGTTAAATAATGCTTTTCATTCATTTAATGCTCTTTTCTGCGACCACAGTCAAGTGGTAGGAAGAATATAGGTTCATCATCGCTTGCTGTCATGCAGTGACAAATTCTTATCAATAAGATGTCACAGAAAATTAAAGTGTTCTTTTCTCTCACTGAAAACATACTGCAGTAATAATAAAACCAATATTCATAAATTCAAGGATACAGAATACATATCGGCAGTGGATAAATGTTCAGAATTCAATTTGCGTTTTGATGGGTTTCCCCCTCGACTGTTCTACTTTTTTGCTGCAACGCCCAAAAAAACAAGTAACATTTGAAGCATTTTGTAAAAGCAGCTCGCACATTGCTATTTAGATGGAAAGAAAGTGGAGGGAAAGACATGGGGTGAAAAGCTCATGTGAGATTTGATCTTTAGCTAGTGGAGGCACACATAGTCCCAGCTACTTAACAGCCTCATGAACACTCCTCAGGTTGTTAAGGAACATTTTTTAAAAATTCCACAGTTATCAAAGGGACAGATGTGGAAATATTTGACTCTGATTAAAAATTTTAATAAAGTCTGAAAATTGTCTTTGTATCTAAATTCATAAATTTATTTTAATCTAATTTCAACTCTTTAGCCACGGACTTTACTGTACTTGGTTTACATTCTGCCTTACATGCATTTATATTTATAGAAGGCAGGAGTTCAGATGTGGACAGAGCACATGCTGGTGCATGCAGTGCATAGTAAAACGGCCATAGTATCTATGCAAATAAGAACAGTTTACTTACCCAACGTTGGGCAGTCCGACAATTCCAATTTTCAATGAGGTGCCAAACCTTCCAATCAGTGGTGGTGGCTTTGGTGCATCATCTCCTTTTCCCTAATAAAGACAATGTGGATATGTCTGCAGTCAGGGCGAGCACTTCCCATTACATAATCTACAGTGCATGCTCATCTTTGAATGGAGCTATTCCATAACATCACGCACCTTCTTCGGAGCCATTTCTATCACTTAAGTTTTTGCTGACTTCCACAACAACTCACCAGCTCGGAGAAATAAACACTCATTGACAGAAAATGGGCTAAGCTAAATCCTCAAATGCAACCAGTCGACTGCACTTCAACTGGCTCGCTCCCCATGCTCAAAATAGAACATGCCGCCTCTGGAAATGAAAGCTGACACTGTAAACTGGCAAGCTGACCTGTACTTCCAAATTTAGCTGTCGATACTATCAATGCAGAGTTGATGGGCTGCTGTAAGATCAATCGCACAGAGGACTGTTACTTGAGAAGTGGGTCTTGAATGCACAGTTAATCTTTTATCAGAGGCTTGACAACAGCTGCGTGCTTTCTATTAACATTTGAATCATCTGTCTGGCAGTCGCCTGACTGAAGACATCCATGAGTGGAATCTCTACACTGACACGTCCAAGCTATTTCCTACTTCCCCTTGCTTTATACAGCTTATTCTCCTCCTAGAAGTAAATCCTTACTGTTGAACAGTTTACACTGCGCTTTAATATATGTTGATACAATTTCCTTGCTGTGGCCTATGTGTACCTGCCACCAACATAAATAATGACCTGGCAACCTTAAAGCCTTAAGTAATAAAACAAATTCATGGGAAACAGCAGATAAGACCCAGACCATGTCATTTAAAAACACCTACACCAAAACAAGGAGAAATAAATACTGTTTTTAGCATTGTTTGTATTTTACAAGGTACATTCTCAACCCAAAAATATCTGTAGGAAAAGTAAGATATCCTGAGTAAAAACATCTTGACAAAATCTACTATACATACTTGTGCCCACTTTTTTTTTATTCAGTAAACATCCTCTGATCAACTATGAATGAGTGTAGTCATCAGACTACAATGTACAGTTCAGCACCAGAGAAATAAAGTGTAACATCGTTGCACTCATAGTTTCTCTCCAGCCCCCTTTGAGAGGAACAGGTGTAGCCACATGAACACACAAAATTACGACAATTAGTTAAATGTCCTCAAATAAACTTCCCTCAGCAGAAATACAAATTAAAACACACAGGGGCACAACCAAAAACCATCACCCAGTCCAGCAGCCTGTCTAGTTTAACATGCAGAAAATGAGGCTCTAATAATCTGGATTTGGAGGCAAGTGAGGCTGGCTTTGTAGAAGGAATTTAAATGAATAGGTCTGAATTAATCATTTATCTTTTGTTGATGGATGCACCCCCACTTAGACTCACCACAATAGGTGCAGAGCGTTTTGTTCGACCATATAAATCATTCCCATTGTTTAAGGTACATTGATCAATCTAATGGCTTGTAATAGGCTCCTAATTGCCACAGAGAAGTGCCCACGAAAGGAGTCCAGAATTACAGATTCAACTCAAAATTCTCACTTGAATGACAAGGCAAGATCATGTTCTCCCCTTTTGTCTCAGGTAAACATCCTCTGAAAAAAAAGCACTATTATTTTATTATTCTAAGTTAATGTGACAAATAAATTTCCCCCCAAATAAATTTAAGGCGGGGTATATAAAAAGCCAAGTGTGTGCATTGTTGCATAAAGATTCTGTGGTTCCTCTGCAGTTTTCTTTGTTAGGCGTCATTATTCCAAGCTGACCAAGTCACACTGCTCCTTATTAAGATGTAAAACTATACAAATAATCATGTACATATGAATGTTAAGATCTAAACAAAGACAGCAATATCTCTCTATTAATTTCAAACTAAAATGGTGAAAATGTGTTTTTATTTAGAAAACAATATTGTGAAATGAATTAAAGGGTAAATCTATTTTCCGATTTTTGAAAGAGAAAGAAAAGAAAACATACTGAAAATATATGCATACATCTGCGTTAATTTTCATTTAACGCTCGAATTAATTTAACTTCTTTAGCAACAATCAACTTTGTTTATGTAGAGCAAACATTTAATACCGTTAACAGCACTCTGCCAAATTGTCATGATTGCAAAAATGATTCCATTTTCTTGGCAGCGCTCAGTCCTTGATGAGACTGATTTTTATTCACCCTTCCAAAGGTGGGGTTTTAAAGCAAGATGGGTATTTGAACAAATTGCTCCTGTGTTGACTGGCAGCATTCACACTCTATAATGGAGCATTATTTGCCCGTTTTGAATACTGTAATGCACATCTTTCGGTCAAGCCTTTCTCTGGAAAATTGCTTTAACTTTTAAAGGGAAGATGATTCACATCAGAGCAGGTCAATTTTACATTATGCCATTATCCCTGAGCATTTTAACAAGCTATGGAATATGCTGGCTTATTGGATCGTGATAACAGAAGAAAAAAAGATATGTAATGAAGAGTCGCGACTTGAGGAAATTGGTGATACACGGCATCCTCTTAATTGTCCACAATTTAATTAAATGTGTGATTAGGTTGGCATTAAATTTTATTTCTCGGCTACAACACAGGCATCGTGCCTCCTGTTAAATCAGTTTAATGGAGATGACTGGCGGCCTTACAGCAGGCAGCCCCCCCACCCCTTGGATGCTGAAACTTTTTTTCGCGCCTATAAAATACTTGTCTTATAAAAAAGAGATCTTCCAAACGCGCTGATAAAGCGAGCTGTCATTTTTAATTAACCCCTCACCTGCACTCCCCCCCATCCCACCCCTTTCCACCACCCCCCCACCCCCAACAAGTAAGCAAGGAGAGGTAGACACGCGCACGAGCACATGCACATGCACCTGCAGAGACGCACGAGGATTTTGGCTTGAAGTAAACAAACTCTGCGTTAGTTTATCAATTACAGTCTGATTTTTCTTCTTGTATTCAGCGACAGGTCGTTTTATTCAGACAGCTCGTAAATAATCTAACCGCGGAAAGAGAAGCAAAGTCTGTGCTTCTCAGGCCTGTTTCTGGACTCCTTCAGTAAACTTAATCCATCTGTGATTTTCCAATACGAACACAAGGACTTTAGCATTTTAAATCGGAGCGTATAACAACATCAGCTTTTCTCCCTCGTGCCATTAACTGTGCCATGGCTGACGCACAGCAGCGCGCGCTGGCTATAGTCTTGTTTAGATAAAGTCATCAGCGACAGCAGCGTCTCTCACATTGTTCTGGATACTCTGCACTTATAACAGCAACAATTTCTCTACGTCGTGTTGCGCATGATCTGAATATTGAAAATCAGAAGGGAAACCTGGAACTTCACAAAGGAGAGTGTCACCATAATCCACAAATGCTTTGAAATTAGTAAAAAGCTTACCTCGTGGAGAACTGACGTGTGAGCTCAATTCTGCAATGAAAGGAGACATTGAGCCATGGTGTGAGAATACATAAAAAAATAACTGTATGCATTTTGAAAAAAAAAAACAAAAAAACAAATCGTGTCTTGTATGACAGTCTGAGCAGAAGCTGCACAACAGATGATTGACGGCGGGGTTTTTGGTGTTTCTGTCTGCGGTCGAGCCTCTCATTGGCTGACTTCATCCCCGGCCACGAATGCAGCCATTAGATTGGCTGCGCGTCCTCGCCAGCTGTACTTCAAAGAACACGCTCTCTACAACTAGGTAGTGTGGAGAGCTGCGAGCCAAGAGAGAAACCGTGTGACCCGAGTCAAACACGGTGAAGTGCGGAATCAAATTGGAGCCGTACAGCACTGAAATCGCGAACACTCTCACCACAGCACAGACCCTGGATATGGCTACGACTATACTTGGGGTGAGTCGATCTTTGTGTTTGTGCGCAAAAGTTGTGCGTAAAGTTTTTGTAGCCTACTTTCCTCTGCAAGAAAAAAGTGTTTACTGCTTTCATAAACCTGCATGTGTTGAAGTTTGAAGTTTGGATTTACTACTGTTATTTACCATTACTCTACTTGTTTTGGTCGTTATCTGTTATTAAAAGTAAAATGCTAAATATCGATAAAGCTTGGCGGCATCTTCATCAAACCGGAGCTGATCAAACTTTGCAGTAATTAAGTATTTCCTCATCTCTATGTTTCAGCTGGTGTCTGATAGTTGATATTTTGAGAAGTTTAAGAAAATGCTCATCATTATTACTTGTACGTTATGGTGTATTTATGTTATATGCAGAGTTAAACAGAGGATTTGATGCAATTCGCCTCCTCTCTCTGTCTCTTAAAGCGCATTTATTTCAATTTAATTTCCAGTTTTAAGAGGTACAGTTGTTATAATTCGTTTGCTGAATTTCTCTTTTGTTGTGAATCAGTCGTCTGCTCCCCGGCTACCCGGGTTAAACCAGAGTCTTTCAGCCACGTTTGTCGTTGCCTGTTTTAAGTCCAACTTTTGTGTGTGTGTGTGTGTGTGTGTGTGTGTGTGTGTGTGTGTGTGTGTGTGTTTTTTTTTTTTTTTCAGGAGGAGCCACGGTTTGGAACTACACCTCTAGCAATGCTGGCTGCAACTTGCAACAAAATTGGTAACACCAGTCCTCTTACAACTTTACCTGACTCGAGCGCTTTCTCAAAAGGTGGATTTCACCCGTGGAAAAGATCCTCCTCCAGCTGTAACTTGGGATCCAGTCTGCCCGGCTTCACAGTAGCAACAAGCCGCGCGTCGACAGGACTAACACCGACCAGTGGCACGGGCAACAGCGCCTTTTGCTTAGCCTCCACCTCCCCGACCTCGTCCGCCTTTTCCACAGAGTACAGCGGTCTGTTTTCCAACTCCGCTGGCGTCACGTCCCAAGAGTCTGGACAGTCGGCTTTTATCTCCAAAGTCCACACATCAGCAGAGACTCTGTACCCAAGGGTGGGGATGGCGCACCCGTACGAGTCGTGGTACAAGTCCGGTTTCCACTCAACCATCTCCGGTGATGTCGCCAACGGCGCATCTTCGTGGTGGGATGTCCACACTAACCCCGGGTCGTGGCTCGATGTCCAAAATCCCGCGAGCACCCTCCAAACCTCGCTGCACTCCGGGACACCCCAAGCTATCCACTCCCAGCTGAGTGGCTACAATCCGGACTTCTCCTCGCTGACACACTCGGCGTTTAGCTCCACTGGAATCAGCCCCTCTGCGTCTCATCTACTGTCAACCAGTCAGCACCTGTTAACCCAGGACGGTTTCAAAACAGTCATCCCCACTTACACAGACGCTTCTGCCGCCAACGCCATGATTTCTGGGGGCAGTTCGGGAATAAGCAGCTCCTCCAGGTCGTCCAGGCGGTACTCCGGCAGAGCAACATGTGACTGTCCGAACTGCCAGGAGGCTGAGCGGCTGGGACCCGCCGGGGCGAGCCTGCGGAGAAAGGGACTCCACAGCTGCCACATTCCCGGCTGCGGTAAAGTTTACGGAAAGACATCTCACCTCAAAGCGCATTTGAGATGGCACACCGGCGAGCGGCCTTTTGTCTGCAACTGGCTTTTCTGTGGCAAAAGGTTCACTCGGTCCGACGAGCTCCAGAGACACCTGCGCACCCACACCGGCGAGAAACGGTTTGCTTGCCCGGTGTGCAACAAGCGCTTTATGCGGAGTGACCATTTGAGCAAGCACATCAAAACGCACACGGCCGGTGGAGGAGGCAAAAAGGGGAGCGACAGTGACACCGACACCAGTAACCTGGAGACCCCGAGGTCCGAGTCTCCAGAACTTATTTTGGAGGGGGTAAATCCCAGAATCACTGTTAAGGATCCGTCTCCTCACGACGAGCCCTAATGAGGCTACACCCAAAAATCAAACCATGATTCAAAACTGCACAGCGTTGAAAACGGGTCTTATTTGACAGACAATACAGGAGAAAATATTTCAAGAAGCGATTGCAAAGTCTAAAAAAAATATATTCTCCACAGGCGTAACGACTATTTCATGCGTAAATCCATCTAAAGAAACCACAGAGTGATTTACTGTAGGCCTTTGGAACATTTTTAGGGACAACTTGAAAATGAAATGGATGTTTGCTTAAGGGGTGCGCGAAACCTGTTGAACTTTGGTTGGACAATGTGAGTTCCATCTTGTATATTGACGACTAAACTATGTGTTATTTTCATGTAAATGTTGGCTATGATTGTTTTATTCGTGTTGGTATCCTGGAAATCAGGAGGTTTACTTTCGACGCACTTTGTGGATATGTATGTACACAGCTTTTTCCAACTTTGGTTAACCATTTTATTTCTTTGCTAAAAAAATATCTATATATAAATGTTTACCTGTATAAAGTCACACGTATAAGACTTTCATTTTATCGTAATTAAAACATCTTAAAAAAGGCTGTAATGGTGTGATGTAGATTTTATATTTTTGTTTATTTGTTTTATAGTTTTATTATATTTTTTAAATTCTATTTATTTAGAAAATTATTTTAAAGCGTGTGTGCTGTTATAGGCTACTTTTCTTAAAATCACCTATAATACCTTGACTTTCACTATTTCCCCTATGGAATAAATCAATGTTTAATGCCCCGGAAAAGACATTTCATGCCTAAATGAAAATCTTGTTAAATGGTATTAATTATGACTTGGAGCACATCGCAGCCCCATGTGTCTTGTATTTGCGATTAGGGATTCGTGTCTTATCAAATATCTAATTAATCTCCGAGACATCTTTTGTTCAGTTTCACTTTATCGGGGGGTTTCCAAGGGGGTTTGATGACAAAGGTCCCTGAATATTTATTCTAATTGTCCAAATTAACTGCTTTCATTTGCATACCAATCGATGGGCCGAGAATAAGGATGTGGCTTCTTTTCTCTTTGCCAGAAACCGCATAGATGTTATGGGAACAGTTTTTTAAACTTTAGGGGGGGAAAAAGAAGAAGAAGAAGAAGAGGGCAAAGAGTCACATGCAAATGTTGAATCTGAAATGGTCCTTGCTCAGCGCAGTCAAATGGTGTCTGCATGTTATTTGAATATCAGTGGCCCCGCATTGAAAGGGTTCAAGGATGCTCTCTGACTTCTTTGTGCTTACCCAGTGCAGCGTCCGACTCTCAAAGAAAAAGCCGGGGAATAATTACAGCGTGAGCCCAGGACTTGGAATACGTCAGGGGAAAGCATCTCATCCAGACACCTTTTTTTTTTTTTTTTTTTTTTTTTTTGAAGAGGATGTTAAATTGACCAGAAGGCAATAGAGGGAAATTATTTTCATTTCCTTTTGTGCAACAGCGGCTTCAAGGAAACGGCCAGAGAGTGAAAACTATCAAATTAGATTGCCAATTTGAATTTCATCAAAATATAAAAAGACAAACTAGCAGCAACACTTAAGGACAAAATTTAAGCTTTTAGCCGGTACATTTAACAACTGACATTATTTATTTTATGTTTGTTTCTTTTAGGTTTTAATTGTCGATTCTTTTTATTATTAGGCAACGTTTTAGATCAAAACTGTTTTTCGACTTTTGGAAACTGGACGTGACATATAAAGTATGAGAGATCATTTAGGCCGAAAAATGTGAGGGAAAAAAGAATTAAATCTAATTGGTTTTAAAATGTAATATCTCTTAAAATACTACACCGTTTTCCCATATCAAAATATAAAATACTGATTTAAATTATAGCAGCGTTATTTCATCTCCATGCTTTCACTGCTTGCTTTACTTTCGTTTCTAATATAATCTGTATTTAAACGCTGGATGTTTGGACAGAAATAATATTGGTTTTGACGCCGAAAAAACCCAGAGGGACGTATTTCAAAGATCCAGGGACAGTGCACATCATGTCATATCATGTCATTCAGGAAAAACGGCTTGAATTTTAAAAATACGTATATTAAAAATTGTGCATAATAGTGTAATAATTTTCTATCAGGTGTCCGGAGCTTAAGGACAATTTAGTGCTTAGTGGGAATACACTAACGTAGACAATCACAAGACAATTACGCATCTTCATTTTCCATGACGCTGACATTCATCACATCTATGGAAAATAAACGCATTAAACTGAGAGAATTAAACATTTAATCAAAAAAATGTAAGTCCTGATTTTTTCAGGGGTCAACAGCCGTCTAAGCACCACAGCTTATACAATGTCGATATTTTCAAAAAAAAGACACAATAATGAAAGGAGGATAAAAACTGCAGCGACAGAAATAGTCTTTAAAGCGGCCAAGTGACCATGAAAATGAGTCCAACATTTTCCCATCAACAGATCATAGCTGCAAATTGCTTCCAATGGTAATCAATTAATTTAGACCCTTTCGTACGAGACAACACACGGGCGCAATGAGCTGCAGCTAGACATTTTCTGTCCACTGCTTCCCTCTACTGGAAGAGAAAGAGACCCACATATACTTCATCTACACTTCATCTACACGATTTTTAAATAGAGGGACTCTGAGGGATTATCAAGAGACCTACTTAACAATAAAGAAAAAAACATTTTCACGCTTTGTTTGAGGGAAAAGAAAGTTAAAAATAAAAACAATCAGTGCTTTCTTTTAGCTCCTTCTTGGCTTCTGTCTCTTCTATCCCTACTCCTACTCCTACTTCTTCCTCTGCCCTCCCTTTCTTTCCCCCTTTCCCTGCTTCTGCTCCTCCCATCTGCTGTTCTGCCTTTCCTTCCATCTGTGCTACTTCTGTTCCTCTCACCATCTCTGCTGCGATGCCTGTCTTTACCTCTGTCCTCCCTGCCTCTCTCGCGGCTCCTACTTCGGTCCAAACCAGACTTGGAGCTGCTAGGTCCCTGCCTGTCCCTGCTGGCGTGTCTCTTTCTCTCTTGACCTCCCTCCGACTTGATCTTGTCCTCCAGGCTGCGATTTCGACTCCTGCTCCTTCCCCTCTCTGCCCGTATTTCTCTGTAATCTCGGGACTCCTCTTCAGGCCGCCTCTGTCCAGCGTGAGGGCTCGGTGACCTGCTCCTGTGAGAGGAGGCCTTTCTCTGACTCTTGACTCGTTGCTCGCTCTTAGAGCTGTTATCCCGACAGGAATCTCTTTTCTTGTTCTTCTTTCGCTTCTGGCTCTTGAACTTACCATGGCTGTCTGAATCTGAACCACTATCACTGCTGCTGCTACTGGAGGAGTCACTGGAGCTGCCACTGCTTTCATGCTTCTTTGTGTGTTTTCTTTTGCTTTTCTTTTTCTGTTTTTTGCTCTTCTTTTTCTTGGCCTCCTTCTTTTCCTGGCGATCGAGTTTTCTGTACAACAGCAACAAAAACATCATTGTTCAATTAACATTTTCCAACAAGGCAGGTGACAGACATCCACTATCAGTAAAATTAATTCTATGAATCACACTGAGGTTTAAGGTGAATGTTAAGGGACATGAAAGCTAAATAAAAAACACCAGAACAGAGTAGAGACCAGATGTTATATCAAATATAAACAGTACATACACACAAGGTTTTAAAATTTAATATCAAACATTTAGGACAATATTGTCTTAACCTTGTAATCAACTGGATCATATATCAGGGATTTCTTTCCACCATACTGTATCAATATGAAGCTTAAAAATATTAAAATCATGTTAGAAAAAAACATTGTTATTGCCTAGTAATCAGTTAGTACAGTCCAATTCCCTTAAGCTTTACTACATAAAGAGTTGCAAACTATGCTGCATTTTTACCTGAGGAGTTTCTGTTTTTCCTTGGTCGTTAATGACTTCAGAAATTCCACCTCAGGATCGTCCTCTTCATCGCTGGCAACATATTCCTAAGTACACAGCACATTTAAATTTGCATTGAAATCAGAACAACAATGTACAGATAAAAAAACGCTCTCATAGGCAAATCTGAGCATTTGATTAAAAACAATTATTATTATTAAAAACAAAATGTTAAACAATGAGAAAATGTGTATAATCAAATCTGTTCACTTCACTTATGTCACATATGTTGCTCCAATAACTGGCCACTTTGCAGTGTTTATACATGCTAGGTATAGATGGAGTTAGTCCTTTCTCTCTGAAGGGTAGAGTATATGTGTGTGTTCGTATACATTGTCCTATGTGTGCAAAGATGGGAGTGCGAGACAGACAATTACCTGCGATGGATCACAAACAGTAGCATTCCTACCAAGGACACATTTTTTCAGGGCAAACCCACTGTTTCGCATCTCTGCCATTAACTCTGAGGGGTGCATCGACGGACCTGTTAGCACAAATCACAGCCTCAGAGTCCCATTGATGTCAAACCCATGCCAACCACTATCTCCACAGTGGGAATTTCAGGGGCGGCTTTGTTAACAGAATGGGACATCAAATCAACTCACTCCACTTCCGGCTGAGCAAATCATACAATATCATTCTCTGCCAAAGCAGCAGTTAGGGGAATCAGAATACACAATAATTACATTTTTTTCTCCCGGCACAGGAGGGAGACCATTACAGCACTCCACCATCAACACCATGCACTGACTGGACTCTTCCAGAGTAAACATTATTATTTGACTACTCAACTCGCTGATTGCAGAACCCAGAATCAGCTCAAGAATGGGAGCTCCAGTTGAAAACTGGAGAGGAAAAGGTACAGTAGGTGTACCTGCTGCACAAAAGCTAACCTACTGGCCACGAATATCAAGTAGCACAGATATTCTGGATCTTTGTTCTCTGGTAAAAACAAAAAAATATTCTACAGTTTTTAAATTGCATAGCTATCAACAAATATATTAAACAGAAATACATATATAGCGAATTTCAGCGGGGAAATCTACATATGTTATGATTATTTATTCTATTTGACCCATATATTTATATGTTAATATTAACATGTGCTTTTCTGCTGATGCTTCTTTTAATTAATTACTTGTGTATAGTTCAATGACATAAAAATAAAATATATATATGAAATCCTGAGGTTTCATGGCATGTTAACATTTAATTACATTGGTAAAACTGTCACACTGCACAAAGCATGTTTGAAGTAATGCCTGCATTACACAAATATCGTATGTTCTCTACCTGCTGCCTCCTCTGAGGCCACAGAGCTGGCATTGATACCCGACAGCCCATATAGAGGACACTCTCTGTCTGTGTTCACATGGCCCCATTTGTGACATTTGATGCATCTCACGTTGCGCACCTGTGAAGTTAATAACAACAGACATTAATTGTAATTGTCTAAATACTGGAAATGCATGCATAATAATTTTAAAATAATTCAAACTAAATTTAAAAATCACCATATTCTACCTATTGTTTTAGAAAATGATGGCAACACCTTATCAAAAGGCAAAATACAGTCCAGTAATGTTCTAAATTCACAACAAGCTCTGGTTCCTTTTATCATTTATAAGATTGGGATGATATGAAAGTTACAGTATTTCACATAAAACTTATGAGGAAGATAAAATCATTTTGTTAAACAGACATCATGTGTTTTATTTTGTTTCTTAACCCTTCAGCTTGTGACCTCCTCAGATTTAATCCCCGAGGCTGGTAATAAATGGTGCAGTATATGTTCTCCGAACAAATACTAATCATCACGCACCTGGATCCCAAATGGCTGATCTCTAATATTCATGTCATCCTTTGCATATCTAAATGAGAAAATAAGATAAAAAAGATAAAAGATAAAAATAAAGCAAATTCTGAGAGTGCTCTGGACAATCTGCCAGAAAATTTCAGAGTGTATAAAATCAACCACTTACTTCTCTCGAGGAGCTCCCTTCTGCCACTCAAATTTGTACTCTTCCTCTCCCTCCTAACAAACAAACACATTTCATTATTTGACTACTCAGATTCATTATTAATTTCTCTGTGTTAACATTTCTTGTTATAAATGACTGGAAACCAATGTAAACCACTTTACCTCTTTCTTTTCCTCTTTAGGGCAGAAGAGAGTCATGAAAAAAGAACAGGTATTAAAATGTTAATGCATTATTTTCTTAAGAATCAGCTGTTTGGAAGTAAATAATATTTAGTAGGGACCAGAGATACTGGGCTAAACTGATCATTTACCTTTGGATGCTCCAGGTGGAGCCTCATACATGAAATTGAGGCCATTTTTAACACGATCATCCCCCATCAACAACCTAGTGGTTAAAAAACAATATGATGAACTTTTTTGTTTGTTTATCTGCATTTACAACGTGAATTTGGAAGAGGTCGATACGCTGGTTGGTTATATACTTATTATTAAGTATTTATATGCATTTATCAGTAAACTAAAAATACAATAATTAAAAATAAATCTGATATTAAGACAACAGGTTTTCTAGGAAGTACAAGATACCATCTTGTTAATTAATCTAACCTGTTGTTGTAAGTTTCCTGCTCTTTCAGATATGCCTGCATGAGGTCTTCTTGCTTTTTCTTCTCGAAACTCAGTTTCTGCTCTGCTATCCATACCTGTAAAATACAGAGAAAATTAGGATTATAGCACATATTTGACCTAGGTTCTCATGCATCTCCAACTATTTGTTTGGGTCAGCTTACTTGCTAGACATACAAATAATAAATAAGATGGCTATAAGGATATTCAGTTGTTGCACACTATATGCAATCACTGCCCTGTACCTACCCCATGCTGCATAATGGATACGAGATACTCATCTGAATAGTACATTAGTCGAACAACTGACAACTTCCAGTCATTTTTGATGGCAGTGGGCATTTTTAACAATTTCTTGTATTTTTCAGACCGAATGATTAATCGAGGGGGCAAGGTGTGTAAAAAATAGAAATGCTGGTAACTTTTATTCACTAGAGGGGGCTCAGACTCTGTTTTCATCCAAAGTCCCTTGGCTGTGCACATTTACACACAGTACTATACCTAGACATAACACTTCCACATACTGTATGTATCTCAAATTACATTAACAATCAGCAGTGGGTCGTGTAGCACAAACATGTCAAGGAACTAAGTAAATTTATCAGTAGTGTTCCACACTTACGGGTTATGATCCCTCACGTGTGCAGCAATTACAGTTTATTATACAGGAAAACGACTAGTCACCATTTGTTATCAAATATGGAGAATTCAATGAATGAATCAATCAATCGTGATTAAAACTATGATGTATTGCCCAGGATATTATTCATGGCTCTCCCTCCAAAGACCATGATGGAGAAGTAAACCGAGTAGAGCGGTCGTGAACATCTGAAGTTAGCTACGATTAGCAATAGCTACAGCTTTATTCAACTACATGGTTACACAAGTCCCTTTAATGGGACTTAGTCTACACTCACGATTCATACAGAATAAAGCCTCAAACCTGATGTCCAGATATTCTTTGAATAATTATTATAGAGGTTCGTGTTAGCTCTTGCTAAGTAGCAACCTGGGCTAGCAAGAGCATAGCTCGTTAGCTAGTCCACACAAGCATTAATGCTAACTGTAGCTGACACTCACCTTTTTGATGTTTGACTTCGACGCAGGGTGAAAATCCTTCTTACACATGAAATTTGCAAACGACTTCCCCATGGCTGACAAGCTATAACTTTATCCAAACGGAAAACGCAGTGTTAAGTTTGGCTAACGGAGCCGTTAGCTTCCAACAGCTGCCTCCGCTTGTAAACAAATATGTCCGCGTGAAGACAGTTCCACATAGGTCGAAGGCGAGCCGTTGAACCAGACTTCTTAAGTAAAATGTAAAAAGTAAAAATGAAAAAAGTAAAATAAAAAAAATGGATTTATGATTGAAACTGCGTTAAATCCCCTTGTATGCAAAATATATTATGTCACAACAGTCACAGAGCAACATTACTTAAAGATAAAGAAACAAAATTACTTTATTTAATCGATTTTCTACTTGTAGTTAAAGCATAAATCTGATTCACATATAGATGTTATCCATACCAATAAGAAAAAATTAGTACACACAGTAATTATTTCACTAAAAGTATTTCCTACACCAAAAATATTAAAAAAGTGACCCTGTAACTCGCGTTACTACGAATATAAAACTAACTTCATCTGGGTCACGTGACTGCAGTGTTTCCGTGTCAGAGAGTGACGTGAGGAAATCATATGGAACAGAAACGTGAATAGAAACTTATGCTGATACTGACAGTGTTCGATGAGGCTGACAGACATTGGTAAGGATACCTTATTATATCAGTGAGTTACAGCTTTACATGACACTGCACACCGGCTAACTTGCAGAAAACATCACATTTAATAATTAACATTTAGCTCTAAACCTAAACTCACATCCCTGTGGTGTATTCAAGGTGTTAGTGGTTGTTGATGCTAATTAAATCTGACCATAACCAGTCAATTGTTCTCTCCGTTTACTCTCAGTCTGTGATTCAAAATGTACCCGTCCTCCTGTGACACCTTTGTGGCTCTGCCCCCCTCCACTGAGGGACAGCGCATCATCTTTGGAAAAAACTCTGACAGGCCTTGTGATGAAGTCCAGGAGGTGGTGTATTTTCCCTCCAGAGACTACGGTGCAGAGGAGAAGGTTGAGGTAGGTGACACAGACAGCTTGTTATTGCCCTCCAACCTTCAATTTCCCGCACCGTGTCTGTGCTCTGTGGTGAACATGCCATTAGATAACCATTAACAGCTTTTGCTCCTGTGTCTTGTTTGTCTTTGCAAGTGTACATACATAGAGATTGAGCAGGTTGTCCACACTTATGCAGTTGTGTTGAGTAAACCAGCGTGGCTCTGGGGGGCAGAGATGGGTGCAAATGAGCATCAAGTGTGTATTGGAAATGAGGCAGTGTGGGGCAGAGAGAGTGCTGATGGTGACGAGGCTCTTCTTGGCATGGATCTTGTCAGGTAAAACTCCCTGTAAACAGAGTTGTCTGTATATCTGAGCCTCTGTTACTTGTTAAACTATGCTCATTTTGTAGTGAAAAGAGAAAATTTAATGACATAGTACCAGCCACAGACAATTTCACATATTTTTTTTCAGCTGGCTTTTGTCAGCTCAGAATAAATTTGTGAGAAACACTCATAGACAAAACAGGAATCTGTGAACCTACAATTTCCCAGGCTTGGACTTGAGAGAGCAGACACGGCAGAGAAAGCGGTGGATGTTATTACCGAGCTGCTGGGGAAATATGGTCAGGGTGGATCTTGCATGGAGGATGAGTGTGGCTTCACCTACCACAACAGCTTCCTCATCTCAGACAGGAAGGAGGCATGGCTGCTGGAAACGTCAGGGAAGCACTGGGCTGCAGAGAGAGTGGAAGGTAAGAAAAAATGAGATGGTTCATTAGAGTGAGTTCAAAAGACACGTTACTGTTGAGCTGCGTTATTTCCAATCATGAGTGATAACCACGAAGAAACAAAAAAGACTTTAACAGTTCAGTAGTTTTATACATAGTATCATGTATGATGATCAGTAGTGACACAGAGAATAAAGGAATGAACCATTCAATTGGGTGCAGAAAGGTGAGGAAATTAAATCTTGTGTTATAACGTAACAATAAAGCAATAGTGGTATGCTCATATTTTTAGTAAATAAAGCTTAGTGCTTCCTGAGGAAATGAATCTGGAGAAGTTTAAAACACATTCCAAATGTAGCCCACCGGATAAATTACGTTGGTCAATATGACTTTGACAAAATGGCAAGAAATTGCAGTACAAAATACCAAATAGTGTGTTTGAGGTAATCTGAAACAGTGTCTCTATTGCACAGTTTGTCCACCAGAGAGCGCTGGCAAGTTTATTTTTTCAATTGTGAATTGCTCCACTCACACATTTTTTAAAGCTCTCTCGTCATTAATGGCATCTACTTGAAAATACAGACTCTTGACAGGCTGTAGTAGCATTATGTTGTAGCTACAATTCCTCCCCTTTTTTATGTTTATCCAGCCTTTGCCTTTTTCCACTTTTCTAGATTTAAGAACTACCTTCTTCTTGTTTTTGTGTTACTACAGTGATAACTGAAGTCAGATTAAAACAAGAGTATGAAGCTGTAGAGTTTTCTATCAACACAGTGCACTGCTTGAAAAATGACATTACATATATCATCGCATTTTACCCCTCTCCAGGTGGATATCGCAACATCTCAAACCAATATGGTATAACAACCAAGATTGACAAGGAACATCCAGAAATGAGGGAATATGCACGAAGCAAGGGCTGGTGGGATGGAAAGTCTGAGTTCAACTTTGCTACGGTCTACTCCTTTACGACTACAGCCAGGATAGAGGCCTCTGGGAGCCGATACTGTGAGGGGAAGAAGCTGTTGGAAAAGAGCAACGGTTAGTTATTGAGTGAAATGTTTATCTGCAGCAGGAATAGCATGGCATGAGTTCTACCACTGTTTATGTATGTGTTGATTTTGCTTATTAAGGCCACATCACTGCTGAGACAATGATGGATATCCTGAGGGATAAAGATAGCGGCATCAACATGGAGGGCACGTTCATGACCACAGGAAGTATGGTGTCTGTGATACCCACAAATCCTGATCTGCCAGGGGTTCACTATTTTACAGCAACTCCAGACCCTGAAAGGTAAAGAACTTGGTCTTGAGCTTGTAAAGCATCCCTTGAATTTATTTTCGCCACAGTTTAAGATGATCCACAAAGTGACTCTTTTGTATAACAGCTCTGTATTCAAGCCGTTCATCTTTGTGAAGTATGCCAAAGACTTAAAGGAGACGACTTCTCCCAGTTATGGTCCAGATGACCCTGTGAAGAAGAAACCCCGCTTCCGGAGCAAGCCTGACCGCAAACACGGGTTATTTGTCAAGCATGAAGTGATGGCTGCCATCATTGACACTTACAAGGTTTAGCAATTTAACTCAAGCCTGCAGTTTATTGTGGCCACTGTCTGCAGAAAGTGTTCTTTAAATAATGCATTTTCTCTTTTCTTGTCAATAGGACAGAGGGCAGAAGATCATCGAAAATATGAGGCAGCTCGAAAAAGCGAAGATGACAGAGATGGAGAAGTTTCTTTCAGATGGTATTGAGGAACCTGATTTTTTGGTGAATCTGTTCTCCAGCTCTATCCAGGAGGAGATGGCTACGTACAGCAAAAGCTGAGAGACCTGCAACTGGTTGGAACAACAAAAACAGGTCTCCAGGGTGACAGTAGCAGTAAATGTCTCTGCAGTTAGTTTACCTTTTAGTCTGGTACAAGTACAAACATGCTTGCATTGTAAATCAGAACACAACTTAGCATTATTAACATCATTGTACAAAATAATGATGCAGCCGAGGAAATTCAGGCAATAACACGTTGTAGAGGACGGACTAAATATTCTTGTATGACTAATCCTTGACCACAAATACAGGACAGAACAAAATAATTATGCAATCCATGATTTTAGGGTTCCAATGTTAAATTTTATTTTAAAACAAATGAAGATCATAAATATGCAGCCTTTGACAGAATTCGTGTGTGACACATTGGATTAAAATATTTTCATTAAAATGTTCAACAAATGTTTTTGCAGCATTTCTTTTGATGCAATTGAGTTAATAATAAACACAAATCTTTGCATTAAAAAAAGCAATAATATTATTTACCTGAGAAAAGTTTTGAATTACAGCAGCTCCTATCTTACCAACTTTCATGAGGTTTCTAAGTTCATAAGGTTTCATACGAAGGAGTGAGGGGGAGTTTTATGTATGACCACTTTTAAGTAAGCATATACATTAACACTTGTAGTTCTGACATTACTTCAGTCCACATTATGGTCAACACATATTCATGATGATGACCTTTTTAATTTTTAAAATGACAGTTTGCTTTTGTTGTCATTAAAAAAATAATAAAAGGCCATGGAAATATAAAGAATACCTTTTTTTCCCAAACTGGCTGGTTGTTTGCTCAAATGGTCTATACTGCTCAGGTTGTCCTGGTAAACAGTGTTATCACTGTTAAGCTCTAGTCAACACTACTTATGCTTTGTGCTATATTATTAATAAATTAGACTGACTACAAGAAACTATAAAAAAGATAATAAAGGTTTAAACACATCTCCCGTTATGTCTTTTAGCGAGTGGCTTTGGTAGAAGCATGAAAATACAATCTGAGGTGTCTCAATATAACAAATAGTGCACTCTGTAGGCGAGTGGGAGTTTTTGCTTGCACCTCTAATTTGGTATATGAGAGCACCTCTTTGTGGATTATTGGTCACATAATAGCAGAAAATAAAACTACTGAAAGTGCACATTATTTACTGCATAAAAACTATACAAGTCCTTTATCACCCCATAGGATTATAAATGCCTGTTACTTATGTTATTCCTGAAATTCAATGTTAAATGAAAACATCTTAAGTCTTATTTTTGTAGTTTTAGCTGTATTTGAAAACCGGCAGAGTTTAAGATTGTTGCCCAGTCTCATGCTTTGTACCAAAACGTAGTTCCATCTGCAATTTTTCCACATGACAGATCATCACTGTTACTTCCGTTCCTCCCACTTTCAGTTTCACTTCAAAATAAATAGTTTTGATATTACAGCTAAGCAGGGAGTTAACTGTAAGATCATCTGACAGCTCATGTTCCTGCCCTGATTGACTGTTGTAACAATGGTGTTGCAGTTACATATCAGGCATTAACCCAGTGAGTGAAATGTTGAATATAAAACTACAAAAATAAGACTGAGCTGGTTAAAAAAAATCATTTAAAAATGTTACCTCCTTCCTATTCCTTTGCCCTGGTCAACACCCAACTGTGCACTATGCTGTGCTACCCAATAGTGCATTGTGAAATGCTGTCCTGTACAGGGTGTGGACAAAAGGAGTGTAAACAGTTTTCAGTCTAGGTGCAGCATTCTTTTAAGATCAGTGTGGTTCTACCTGTTACTCTACCTTTGGGTGTATTTTGGCATTTGTCTGTTTTTAATGAAATGAAATGACATTTACCTTTTGGATACAACAATTGTCAACTGTCTTATTCCGTGAAGCGGTAATAAAGGCGACTGTCTTGGAAGCCGTATTCCTGCTTGATGTGCTGGAGCACGCCACCCTGCTGTAACCGCATCCCATAGAGTACAGCCTCCCCACGGTCCTGAGCCAAACCCACCTGCTGAAGCCACTCCACAAGTTCACAGCCAAGAAAACAGTCCACCATAGTCCTCTTCCCACACCTGAAAGTCAAAAGAAGCATTCACCCAAGGTACTTTTCTTTACAGGTAGAGACAAGAAAAAAGGAGAAATAACCAGAGCCCACATGCACCAAAACTACTGAAGGAGAAGCATTTTTGAAGTATTGTGGTTTGTGAATGACTCTACAAACATAGAGGGGAATTTGTTTATTCAAGATGTTCTCTCATCAACGTCTGACCAGAGTAGCGGTGAGTCGGACTATGTGCTCTCACCTCCTCCTCTTAACAATGTCATGAAAACACTGATCCTTGTGGTATTTGGTGAACTGGGTGCAGGTCATCCTGATATCCTCGGGTAATTCATTCTCCAGCTGCTCCTCTTGCTTCTTTCCATACCACAGATTGTATAACCTGAAGCCCATTTACAAAAACAAAATTTAAATGCATGCATGCAGTATACTACAGTGTAGTATACACACACAGTATATTGTGTGTTTAAAAACTTTCAAATGTGCTTCAGAGATGCATAACATAAATGTCATTTACCTCTTCTTAAATGGTAGTATAATCAAATGCTTGTCCAGCCCAAACAGAGCGAAGGAGAGAAAACCCTGCCAACAGAAAACATTATATGACACTGGTATGCTATGACAATATATGCTCACAATCCCAGATCTACATTATTTGGAACACTAACCTGTCCATAGTTGGCCACTGCACAGAAGAACTGCAGCTCCAAGTAGAGTCTACCAGGAACAGGGTTAAAGAGTAACCACAGGCAGCTGGACAAGTTCTGTCATAACAAGAATCACAAGGAATTTTAGATTTGAGATATAAAACTAGCAAATCCTATTGACAGGACCAGTCTCTGGAACCTGCTGAGTGATATCTGGTGTATTGAAAAATCATTTAGTGTCAGTGACAGAACAGGCAGATGTATACTGAACTGCCTTCAAAGTATTTTTTAACATTATTTAGATTTACAAGAACACATAAAACCACAAGCAGCAAAATTTAATGGTATTTCTATTTAGTGTTATTCAATATATATCTTATCTCTCATTTAATGTTTTTTCTGAGTGGGTTTCTTCTTCCTCCGATACTGACAGGAGGTAGAAAATTACACAGCTCAGCCATTTGTGTCTGATTTGGTTTGTAGTACACTAAATATAATAATGCAGGCAAAACGGTGTAGAAGTGAAAGGTGGTGGTTTACTCACAGCAAGCAAGCTGACAGTCAGAAGCAGACATAAGAGCACATGACGGGCCACTTGTCTATCTGCAACCTGTTGGAGCTCTTCCACTTGAACAAGCAGGCAGTCTGTTGACTCACAGTTATTCTCACACTGACCTGAATATGGTAGCAGAACAAAGAATTAAAATACTGAATCATCAGAATTTTAGAGACAAGCTGTATATTCTTAAAGGTTAAATGGTTGTTGTTGTTGTGTGCTGATATGTTTAGGTTTTACTTGTTGGGGTTTAATGCATCTTAACAAAATAAAAATGCATGTCATTTGCTTATCAATACAACACCAACCTGTGAGTGTGGTTGGTGTGTTGTTCATATTTGTGCTGATGATCATGTCAGGCATAGGCCGAGGTGGTGCACAGTCACATATGAGGCATGCTGGTAGCAAAGTGACAAAGAGAAAGTGATTCTCTGACTACACAGTAACCAAGTGCCTACAAATCACATTCATATGATGAGAACTTAAGTATTTCACTACTGGTTACCATCTATTAGTAGAAGTTGTTCACACTGTTGTCCTATGACTTTTGCTAACCTTAACCAACTGTCTAAAGTTAACCATAACTCAGTTGCCACATGCAGGTAAAAGAACAACAACGAATCAACAACAACTAATTTCCTGATCTTTCTCTCTTGACATCTTCTTTCAAAGTAACACAAACTTTATGACAAAGTCATGTGACATATTTTTGACAGCATCATTTGTGGGAAATGATCTATTCAGTAATGCACTGGTCATTTTAAAAAAGGAACTTATCAGCAATTCAACTTTCAGTGTTTCCCCCAGATAATGACATCCAACAAGTTTTCTTCCTTTTTTCCTTTCCTTTCTAGCTTGGGTTTTCACAACTGGCAAACCATTTTAGATGTTAGAGCTTTTAATCACCACACTGTTGTACTTGGCACATTCATCTTTACTCACTGTCATGTAACTGAAAACTTTCAAGACTGAGTTCAGAGAAAGTACCTCTGTTGACATCTCCTGATGGGGTGACTGGCTCAACCAGAGTCTGGTTTTCTGGTTCAACTTCAGTCACAAGATCCTCTGCAGTACCAACTGAAGAGTCTCCCTCCATGATTTCGTCATTCTGGGCCCAGCTTCCTCTACTGAGACACACAAGTGAGCCCCCTCCCAGCAGTATGCTGAGGGCAGCTATAACTGTGGTGCAGATTATCTGTCAATATTCACAAGTACAGTATTCAGACTTTTCAGTAATTCTCAGCTGAATCAAATCCTCAACAGCAGAGGACAGGAGAATCATTTCTTTTTAGCCAATGTTGTTACCTGTGGTTTCCCATAAAAGAAAGACGAGTCAATTGTGTCAGACATTTTTTCCCCAGATATAAGCATCACAGCAGTTACTAAGGCTGGAATCCTGTTAATATAAAGACAAAATTTACAACAAAATCAGGGACAGAATCAAAATGTAAAACATAAAGATGCTCAGTGACCCTGCCCCAGGGTGTCTAGGTTTGTGGTTCTACCTTTTAATGGACCAGACAAACAAGTCTAGTTTCATTTCTCTACTTATGCGTCTTTATAGTGACTCACCCCCAGCCTGCAATGACCAACATGCCCGACGAAGCTTTCAGATCCTCAATTCTCCTCAAGAGCACAAGTGAGAGTGCTATTAAACCTAAACCAACAAAAGACAAGATGACAACATTAGCAATCAATCCTCATATATTAGACTTCATCTGGGTAATGTGATACAGTTTAATGTGAGGTTAATGTGAATCAGCATACCTGTCCACATGTAAGTACTGTAGAGTGAGGTACATAATAATGTGAAAGTCAGGATCTGCCCAATGAAGTTATCCTTCTTCACCACAAAGTTCCACAGGATCATCCCACAAGAAGTTAGAAACTAGAAAGCATAAGTATTGGCATTTACTAATGTGAAGCTACATGCACAGTTAATTTGTCAGTTCAGCTAACTGCCTGTAAAACCCGTTTAGAGAGCATCTCTATATGTGCTCACCTGCGCCAAGAAAAGGTTGACAGTAAACATGTGGGGTAGCCTCTTGAATTTCTTACTTAAAAACATAACAGTAATTGTCCAAACCTGTTAGAGAAAAGACATAGATTTCAAATTATTCACATTTACCAACACAAAGACTTTTACACAGATGCTACACACAATTAATATTTGACCTTGTTGGCTGGTTGTTAAATTAAATTATTTAATTGAATTATTTAACATGACCTATCAAAGAAGCAGAAACACTGAGGAAGAACTAAAGTATAGGACACTGCAGAATACAAAAACAACTGTGAACATGTTTCTTTGCTGCAAAGATTATGATTATTTATATACAGGTTCCTTAAAAAAGCACTGAAAGTGAGAATAAATGAGGAAGTGAGACTGCGAGTCAGGCACACTCACTCAGGAAGAGCCCTTTAATGTTAACCTACCACAGTGGCATAAACATCTAACAAGAAGCCATATTTTTGTATTTTCACTTTACTTGTCTCAAATGATGCAACAATAGAAACTAGCAACAGTGAACTGTGTCTTGTTGGGGAAAGTACAGTAACTGGCCAAACTGTTTTCAGTTATAAAGTTATTTAAGCTATTTTTACTTCATTTAGTTTCCACATTTCAAGATTAAGCAAAATAAACAAAAGAATCAGATGACTGACATGTAATCCAACAACAAGCCTACACATTAAAAAAAATCTACATGCCTGTTTGTGACTCACCAGTGCAACTAAGCTCACTATGCTTATGTTAAAGCTAACATTCTGCAGTGAATTCATCAAAAGCTCCGGATCCATCCAAGGGATTGTAAGTAACCAGGCAGAAACATACATTATCGGAGCTGAGAGAAAAGTGCTGATCACCATCCCAGAGGTTACCTGTCAGAAAGTAGAATAATAAATTGATGTACAGTGATTTAAAAAGAAAAAAAAACCACAAAGGGTACAGCATTTGAATGGCAGATAGATGGTTTAGCAGGTAGATGTAAATAACTCACAACTTCTAGTTCTGCATTGTAATAGACAGCATAGATAGCCACGCTTGGTGCAGTGGGAAACACTCCATAAAGAAAGGCATAATTGGAGAGGCTTGAGTGGTTCAGAGCACTGGTGTTGCTATTGTCCAACAGATCCACCATGTCCTTGCAAATCAGGGGCATTAGCAACCTGAAAATCAAATCAAAAGACCAGTGTCATGTGTCATTATTCGAGGGGTTAGTTAACACTATACTGTGAAATGCAGAGCTGTTAAAATATTTACATAACACAAGCTATTATCATGCTTCATGCTACTGAGACCTCGTCACATGTCATCCACTTGGTAAAAGGTTTGTGGTCTGAGAAAGGTCTGAGTCATTCAAACCATCAGCACAAAACAACATGTTGGGAGTACTTTACAAAGCTCTAACCTGCTGACTCTCTCTACACTCCTAGAGCATGTCTCATTATCAAAATACAAGGTCATCTGATAACACAAAGTCATCTCTTCTATGAAATGACCATCAGCTGCAGGGAAGACGTTAGTGTTTTCCACTCACAGTTTTGCGGTGATGAGTAATATCAGTGTAACAACTGTGGATCTGGTCAGTTTTCTTAACTGGCCCACCATGGACAGACCCAAGTAGAAGAGAGCTGCTCCTCCAAAAGAGTTGGCCAGGCCATCCACAAATTCAGCCATGAAGGCAGGAATTGTCTGGTGCAGGACAAAGTGGGCGATGATGCCGATTATAACCATGAATACTATGGGGTTCTTTAAGACCTGTAAAACTACAAGCCCCACTATCAGAAATTTGCTCTGCTGATGGTTTCCCTGATCCTTCCACTTCTGGATCTCACAGAAGGCAAAACCAATGGGATTCAAAAGCATCAGGGACACAGGTGCAACCAGGTAGATGTACTGGAGGTACTCTGCGTGTGTGTTCTGGTACAGGGCTTCAACTGTAGAAAAAAGATGAAGACAAATGGCTCAATATGTGGTGCAACTGTAGTCAAGAAAGTCACCAATAAAAAATCTCATGAATAAGATTTTTGCTAGATACCACATTAAAAGGCTGCACACAAGCAAAGCTCACAGAAACTCAGAAATATTTTTGGTTTGGTTAGGAACATAAGCTTTACACTAGACCACAGGGCCCTCATTTATCATCACTGGTTGATTGTGTCATACCTGCCTTAACCATGCTAGTATACTGTAAGTCTCACAGAAACAAATCACCTAAAAGTCTGCAAGAGAGTCTGAAGAGCTGCCTCGGGAGAGAGGCCAGCAGCAGAGCAATAATTCAAATGTGAAAGTTCCTGAAGTTCTTGTTCTTGTTGGAGTGAAAGCAAAATAAAAGATACTTCTTGAAAATGTCAACACCGTATTATCAGATCTAAGAATTTTTTTATGGTTGCAGCTATAAGTTTGGTGCCGCTATAAATTCTGCATGAGCGAAATAAGGAACTGCTGAAATTAATTTCCACTCCATTTGTTATTAGACAATTGGACCAGTTAGAGGTATGTTTACATTTATGCTGAACTTTGAGTGTGAGTACAAAATACTCAATCACACTCATGGTTTAGGAATTTTTCTGTTTAAGGCAATGTTAATAAAAGCAGGCCCTGAAAACAGTGATATCCAGCTTGATATACCAAGGTAGTTTACAGAATTACAAACCTATAATTATAGTTTTAGTTTGACGGATGGACAAGCATTAAGACAGCTTGATTACAGTCGCAGCAGTGACTGAAAGGCGTTGTGGGTGGCAGGTTTAAAGGCATTACACTTACCTATAGGATATCCCAAAGCAAAGTCATTACTTTGTGTGGCAAATATTGAGAAGATCCCAGCCTTACTATAACGACTCTCGGGACTGGCAACTACCAGTGTGAGGACACAGACGATGACAAACACAGACACTTTGGCAATGAGGATGCTCCAGAGAAATGGCCAGATGACATTACCAAAGTCCAACAGAACCATGTTCTTGAACAGCAGCGCTGGGAGGGCAAACTTGGACACAAAATTCCCCAGCCCTTTGGCCTGGGTGGAAGTGATGATGTTTGCCCTCCCTGCGACGTATCCACACAGGATTATCCCAAAGCACTCCAAGAGGGCCGGGAAGAGCCTGTCAATGGACATGGCGGAGGATGAGAGGGCAGAAGAGTCCGGGGCGTCCTCCTCATATGAAAAGTTGAGGCTGGTGGTTCTACCCGGTGTCCCCATCGTGCTGATCCTCCCTCCGGTCACTGCTGTCATGCCGGGCTTGTGGTCATGTTAATGTCATAGTCGTCAGTGCTCGGCAGTACCAGCTATCAAAAGAGGGGTAGGTACAGTTATAGGAGGAGTTAAAGTAATTACACCCGCTGCTGGTTCAAAGGTAACCAGATAAGATACATTTCAAACGCAACACCAAACACGTTAGTTAACAGGAATATCACCACACGGTTGGTACGACTTCTCTTAGAGAGGTTATGAAGTTGCTACCATGTAGACGACAAGCACAGCCATTTAATACAGTTATAAATGTCACTCTTACCTCTCTGGTAGCGGCTGTGCCCTCTCATGAACCATGTGTCTGTCAACTCTCCGCTAAGCACTTAGCCAGCTAGCTAACGATAAGCTGGTGACACGAGACCCACCAAGTCGTCGCTTAGGAGACAACACTTAGCTAACTGGCGACAAAACCTCAGTCCACTGTTACAAAACTGTTGCAGCGACTTAGGACTAACTGTTCATATTTCGTGTTACGAAGTTGTTACTTTGGTTCATGCCCAACAACTTTTGTAATCACCGATTTGTCAACACAACTTCACCAATCACGTTTTCAGCACCGGGGGGCGGAGCTAACTGTAACCTACCTCCCTCTGCCTACCGGGGGGCGTTTACGTGTTCTACGAACAAATACACATTTTTGAAATGAGCCAGTTACGCCTTTGTTTTTGCCCCTTACCAAGTATGATGGGGGCAGATACAGCATCCTCCAGATGTCCCAGCTTCCCCATACTCTTTCTCTCTCTGTCCCTCTCTGTGTTTGTTTCTTTCTCATAGACATCCGTTCACAGCAAATGTTTCATTAATGTCTACACTTTTTTTTGGTTGGGTCTTCCCCTCACACAAATGTCTTTCCGATTAATTTCTGAGGAGTTGCACACTGGGGCATTTTACGTCAGACATACCTTGATCGGGGCATCCAACTTTCATCTATATCTTATGTAGGAAGCTTCTTATCAATCACAGATGCATTAAGTAGTTTTATGAAAGAAAGAGTCACAACATGTTTCTGTTTCTCCAAGTCATACATGTACATTTTACACAAGGTGTAAAATTTGTTTAGTCTTGGTTAGATAAGCTTAGCTAATGGTGGGCTTATGTCACACACAGTTGTCAGAGAAACTAGGGTCAACAGGTTTACTTTAAAGCTTTCCTTCTCTTGGTAAACTTCGACACTGACAAAAGCTTACTAAAAAAGGAGCAATTCTTTCTTTATTTGTTGTTGTTTTTTCATTTACATTTACATTTTATCTATTTATTTTCTGTTTTTATTTTTTTCTTGACTTTTTTCTGTCACTAGTAAACCATTTTCTTTGTACTGTTGTCTGTAATTAAAATTTCATGGACAATATTTAGTGCAGTCAGCTGCATTGTCTATGTGTTTTCCTGTGACATGAGTGCTTGTTGTTCTGAAAACAAAATTCCTGCAGTTACAGTACAGTTAGTGTTTTATTCATTATTGATGATCGATAAAAAAAAAAAGACCTGTGACAGAAAGAAACTTCCCTGTACTTTCATCCAACAGATGTGCAGTGGCAGAAATTTGCATGTGCATTTGGATGTCAAATAATGCGAGAGGCGTCAGTGCTGGAGTTGCTGTTGTTCCACAGATCCCTTATGCCCTTACAAATCTAAAAATGTGCTACATAAGTGGTCAGTCTGTCAAAGTCACATACTGCAGCTATATCAGGCAAGGGGTAATAAAGGATTCAGCAACACACTAATCAAGACTGTTTTCCAGCCAGATCAGTTACCCTGAAAATGGACAAAACCTTTTTATTAAGTTGTTCCCTATAAACATGTCCAGGAAAACTGCACAATATTCCAAAAACTTACATGTCCTTTGAACTAATTCAACATTTAACACATTGCACACATATATTGCTTAAAAAACAACATTGCTCTGTCATAAAATATGCTGAAATATTCTGCATACAACATGTTCTTGTACATTTTAAAAAATGACGCACTCTTCAAACACCAAAAAGCAAACAAATAGAGATTTCCACACGCCTTAGTGTAGACTGTGAATGCTGCAGGACAACATAGCGTAGCTTCAAAAACAAAGGTATTACATTCACATCTGAGAGGTTCAACAGGTAAAACACAAGGCACAGGCCTTTAGAGCATGCTCAGCTCAATGAGACGGCCTGCGAACACGCCTAAAGTACCGATGAGACACACAGCCATGAAGACACACAACAGAATATGGTCCAACACCATGGCAACAAACTTCCACTCCTCAGCAGCCTGGAAAGAAAGAGGGACAATATGTCACATGCACGAAACCAACACTCATCAATAAACCATATTAGAGACGCTGTCTGTGTGAGAGATATTACATTGTTGGATTCCTCATCTGATTTCATGGTTTCTGCAATGTATTTGACTCCTTCAATGGCACTGCGGACATCAGGATTCTTGGTGATGGGTGACTGGTAGGGGACAGCGGAGGTCTGGTTACCAGAAATGTCTGAGATGTCAAAATCAGCACCATAGATGCTTTTAGACTGCTTTTCTTTGCCAGGGCGCTTCATTGTTGAAAAGAACATGATGTTGGGAATGGTCTCGATAAAAACCTACCATAAAAAGATAAAGGAAAGCACTGTGTCAAGGAGGATACAGCATCAGAGCAGAACAAAAATATTCTGTCTTTATACCACTAGATGGCAGTGTAATGCAGAGGAAAAAAGGTCAAGAACAATTTTCCAAAGCTTGCCAAGCTTGGATATGTGATGGATTCATTTCTAGTTCAACTCCTTCTTCTGTCCTTACCTTGCGGACCCAGTCTGGCATTGTGTGAGTGCTTGGGGAGCGGTGGTGGGTGTTGATGACGATGACGGTGATGATGATGGAGGCGATGACAAAGACCATGGTGAAGAGCATGTACTTCCCAATAAGCGGCACTGCGCTGGAGGTAGAGGGGATCAGCTCCACGATGACCAGCAGGAACACAGTCAGAGACAGCAAGACGGAGATGCTGAGAGTCATCTTCTCACCTGGGAGACACAATAAACCATCTTCACTGCTTCTCACTGACTTTTTGAAAATCAACACAAGATGCAATATGCAGTTGTATGACAAATATTTGTAATCAAACAACATTTACACGGGTGGTTCCAAGCCTGGAGGTCAGGACATGATTAGAAATCTGCAGGGAAAAAAAACATTCACCTTAAGGGCCATTTAGTTGCATGTGATTTTGATCAGTTGGACTGATGGACTGTGCTCATGTGAAAGCTTCAAAAGAGCTACTGAAAGGACCTTAATGTTCCCAGGGTCACAACTGAACTTTTTATATTCAGAGCTTCCTGTAATCTTTAATTTACTCTTGTTATTTACTGGATTATATTACCTTTAGAGGACTGAAAAACCACTCAAATAATCCTCCCAGTACATTCAAAATTAAATAGTTCTTCAGCTGAAATGGTTTCTACTTAATTTTGAGATGTCACAGGGCAGAAGGGTTGGAAACACAGGCATTTAGATTTCTAAACTTCTGTCCCATATACTGAAGAGATGAATAGATGTTTCTTACCACTGAACTTTAAAGGACATGTTGAAGTAATTGTGAAAATGAAATGAAAATGTGGAACAGCCACATTAAACAGTATGTTAGCTCCTACCTTCAGCATGCAGTCTTATTGCATTGCCACAAGGGAGAGCTGTTTCTAATGTTAACACAACAACACAATAACTCACTGTTCTCCCACACAAGCAAATCATATTTAAAGAGTGAGAGGCAGCTTTTTTTTTTCTCTCAGACCAACAATAGAACAAGCAAACAGATTCTGACACCATTTCACACAAGGAAAAGGGAAGACATGTTGTTTCTGTTGCTCAGTACGAGCAGTTATCCCTGAGAGAGAGTCTTTTGGCACCAGCTTCTCCTTCAGCTTCACACTATCCTGTCAGCAGCCATATCAGAAACAGGGATCAAGTGATGTATTATACATTAAAGCAAAGGCCTGCTTTCAGACATGACAGCACAGAGGGACCCTGGGTAATGAGGCAGACCTACACACTAGGAACACAGCCAGATGTGCACACAAGCGGTGTGGTTCCTGTAGCTGCCAATGCAGGGGCACCTCAGGCTGACGGAGCAGCAGTGAAGACAAGGATTTGTTCAACATGATGTCAGTTAATATCACAAAAACAGGGATAATAAGGAAACTGTAGCAATGATACAAACTGATTTAGATATTGTTCATAATGACTTCAGGTGGTGTTTTTGCATACTTGTTTTAATACACATTACAGTATGCATTGGTATATTAAAGGTGAGTGTGTCCGTCACTTGTCTATTTTAACCTAGATTTTAAAATAAAATTGAAAAAAGCAAATTTGTATTGCTTATCTGTTTGTTATGTTAATCTATATAATACCTGGTAAATGAACAAATAAATAAATAAATGGCACATCAAACCTGACTACTTGGACAGAAACAGACACCTCAGCAGTGACTGTGGATTCAATATGGAGGACATTTACTGTAATCCATGTTAAAGTTACTAATTTGAATTTTTGGCCAGGTGCAGTGACTTCCTGGAGTCTTGTTGTCACTGTAAAGTTTCCAGGCAACGATGATGTAAGATGAGTCAATTAGCGAGATTTTCAGGTGCTTGTAGGTGGATTTTGTTACCCTGACCAGGCTAGCTGCCACAGGCTACTTATCCCATCCTACAAAATTATACTGGACAAAATTAATTGTTAGTGCACATAAAGACATATGGAATCATCAAAGAGACCTGTGCCAACAACAAAAAATATAAAATATATGATTTGATTTAGGAGAGTGGATGATGGATCTAATCCCTCCTCCTGGATGGATTTTCTTGTGTGTAATGAATGTTAAAATATCTCTCTCTCTGTAGTGAGTCCTGCTTCATGTCATGTTTTCTGTTTTTTTTGTCAGCAAAAATCAGACAAGCATTGAAATTGATTGTGAACTCTATGTCTTTTATGTTGTAATTTCGCTGTTGACAGTTAACTTATATCCCTGTGAAAGGAAACAATGTTGAAACAGAAGGTGTATTACATACCAGAATCTGTGGGAAGATAGAAGACAAGGCCAGTCAGGAAGGAGAAGAGCATGCAGGGGATGATGACGTTGACGATGAAGTACAGTGGGAGCCGCAGCATGAGGAAGTGGTAGGTGATGTCCAGGTAAGGGGTGTCTGGGCAGCAGGCATAGTACACCCAGTGCTTCCAGCCACGGGACTCCTTCATCACCCACTCTCCACTTTCCATGAAGTTACTCAGGTCAGGATGGTCACTGTCCTGGTGAAGAGAAACAGTAAAGAAGGTGATTAAAGAATGATTTTAAATTCAAATTCTTTGTGAATTTTGATTGCATCTTTCTATTTTTCACATTCTGTCTATTTGTACTGTGTTATTCTTAGCTTGTCACATGTAAAGCACATTGAATCACAATAATATCATTAATATCTTAAGTGCTAAACACATCACATTTGTTGAATATTTTTCTCTTTTTTGGTGTCTGGTGATATGTCCCTCAAGCTGATCTTGTACTCTGAATTACGTTTGGGTTCTATTATTAAATAGGGTAATATATTTCTATCTAATGAAATCAGATGTAAACAGGTAACCTGTCTCTGCCTAATGGTAAAAAAAAAAAAAAGTTCAGTACAAAAATCTGACTGTAAAGTTGTTGACACCAGAAAATAGTCTGGGACATAACCTCTGCAAGAAACGGGAATTTGTTGTTTTTACATGTTTATGATTACACAGAATAAACAGAGAATGTGTAATCTGTTAATTAATGAGTTGATTTTGTTTTAAACTTCAGACAGAGCCAGGCTAGCTGTTTCCTACTGTTTCTGTTGCTTTATGCTAAGCTAAGCTAAGGGGCTTCGATTTTTAGCTTCATGTTTGATTGACAGACATGAAAGTGGTATCAACCATGTCATCTAACTGCAGCTCTCAGCAAGACAGAGAATATGTGTGTTTCCCAAAATATAGAAGTGTTTCCCCTCAAGAAATGGTCTGTATGGAATTACTGGATTGACGACAACCAGGTTTCCATCATAGGTCCAGGTACCCAGCTTCATACTGCAGTTCTGAAGGTCAAAGGGGAAATGCAGCACAATGATTTCACAGTAGCTCTTGAAGATTGCAGGTGGGTTCCATGTGATCATCCCAGTGTGCTCCAGCAGCACTTTGGTTTCATGAACGATGGCAAAGTCGCCATCAGCACTGTGGGCACAGACAAACAAGAGGCAGCATCAACATGGGAGATAATAAGTTAAATGTTAACGTAGGGGGACATCAGTGCCTTGGGGATGGGTTGCTGCCGCTGTGGCACAGCCCAGCCAACCAGCGCCCAGGATGACACAAGTTGTTGTGGCAGCAGAGCTGGTTGTCAGGGAAAAACAGCAGTGTGTAAGGATGCAGCATATGGTGTGGGGAAAAGCGGGGGAGGGGAGACGGGGGGCTGCAATACAGAGGACAGATTTAGCCTGATGAAATCTGAGCTTTCACACACTCCATACTGGAGCGTAGGAAAAAGTGTGGTTCAAAACATCACTGACAGGTGTGCCGATTGTTTCTAGAGGTCTGGATGTTTTAGGTCATGTACAGCTTATTGTGATGAAAAATAAAAGGATTTTTGGAAAAAAAAAAAAAAAAGAGACATGGATCAACTATAACCTGATAACATACTTGTTGTAGAGAACCAGATCAGGCCGCCAAATGTCAGTGGAGGGAACTCTGATCTTTTTGATGCCACCGTAATCCTCTGGGTTCCACTGCAAGTTTACATCTTTCCATTGCTGAAAAAAAAGATATAGACAAGCAGAACAATGGAAAGTACATCACTAGTGAATGATACACCTCATATCTTTCACCGTAACAATACTAAATTTAACTATCTGTAGTTTATCCCAGGACCAGGATCTGCATTTGTGCAGTGTACTAGTGTAAAAGCTCATTAGTGATCAGTCCAAATGTTTGTCTTTACTTATCATGACAAATCAGTATTTGTTTCTCACTCTTCAAATCTTAAAAGTGGTACCTAGGAGCATGATTATGTATTTTTGCCCATCCCTTTCTCACAAATTTTTAATAGCACTTTAAAGAGACTCTCTGCAATATGATGCTGTGTTCACTGTCTTTACTTTATGATATCACAACTAAACAAATGAATCAAATCAAACCTGTTTCAGTCTCACGTTGCTGCTGACGATCTGGTTGACCTCATCCTGTGGATCCAGATAAATGTGTTTAGACAGCTGATGACAGTGAATCTTAATGCAGGTAGGGTGATAGTGTGTGGACACGAGACCTCACCACACTGATGAGCTGGATGAGCTGAAGGCCTACGGTAACAACCACCGGGTCCTTGAAGTGATTAACCGGACGGACAACCTTATTGTAACCAGTGAAGAGAGTTTTGACCAGCTTTGTCTCATCAGAGGAGGCCCAGGCAGCACCTAAAACAAACAAGGCACTATGGATGCAGGCTAATAGTTCACTTAACAGTTGGTTACTTACATTGGAAGCATTTAGACAGTGAAATGACTCTTTACTGGAGGGTACAAGTGACTCTTTACTTTTCAAGATGTCTCTTCAGTGTGTTGGAAAATGTTTACGTTGTGCCAAAATAGAATATTCCTTTAAGAACATCTGATACTTGAGGTGAGTTCATTTAATATGAGCTGAAAATAGATGTGACAAGTGTCGTACTATAGGTGTAAGATGTTTGTGAATATATGTGCACGTACGTAGGCCTATGTTGTTGTTTTTCTTAAGTAGACTGACTTTCCCAGTTTTACATGTTGTATGTATAGTGTATGTGTGGGGTTAAGCTTTGAAAATTCTGGGCACCAAATACATAAATATTGGTGATTTTAAAAAGTTTCATATTGAATTTCTCAGAATACACAGCTGAGATAAACACAAACAAACTTCATTCAAACACATTTTCACAAACCTACAGGCCTGTGGTAAAAAATTCTCAATGTATATGTATTTGCATAAATGGTCTAAATTTGGCAATACTGCATTTAAACGTGATGGCACCATCGTAAGGGTGGGGGTGGGGTGTTAATAGAGATATTCTTATGCTATTTCCACGGTATATCTGTCACAAGCCAGAGTGGGATCCCCTTTCATTTTACAGCTGACCTTGAAATGAAGGTCATTTTACAGCAATATGTTATTTGAATGGTTGAATGATTCTCAAGACATTCAACTCAGTAAACTAAGGAATCGCCTGAACATAATTATGCAGGTGACTTCATGTGGCGATAAACAGACAAAAGGTTGAAAGGCAAAACGAAAACAGCACAGGTGCCCTTGTCAATCAAAGAGCTGGGTTGCACAAATTTAAATTTGCTCATTAGTTTTGTTGTTTGAATTGGATCAGCTTACACTGGCCTGGGAGCAGCTTCATTAAACATAATTAATGAAGAGAGGGTTTAGTACTTTCTTTTCTAACTTTTTGTAACTTCAATTTGCAATTTAAACAAAAGTTAATTAGAGTAGAAAAAATATAGGCACATATTTCCACAGTTAATCCAGCACACATGTTCTGAAGTTTTAGTTTTAAGGTAAGTTCTTACCTGCTAGAATGACTAGATGAAAAAAGAAAAATACAGTATTCATTCTTGTCAATAAACCCAGGCATCCAAAACCAAGAACCAACTTCAACACGCTGCCCGTTGACCACTTGAGAATTAAAAAGGTTTGACCCACCTAAAACATTCTTTCAGCACTGGCAATTGACTTACTGTACAAACTCCAGGCTCTCAACTGGCAACCTCGTTGTTATTGTCTGACAGCGGATGTGAGTGACTGGCTGCCAATGCTTGTCATTTGAGAGGGCCACATTCTTTGTCATCTGTTATAAGATCAACATGCCTGGAGTAATCCACCACTGAAATATCCCATCGTGAACTTGGCCACACACAACCCTCGAGGTGCAAAGACAACACATGCTCACTGCCCTCGCTTTTTTCTTATATCAGTGATAAACTATCAATGCTTCCTTGAAAACTGCAAGGCCCCTATAATCATGTTCAGCCCCTTGAAAGGATGTTTCCACATTGAATAATGATTTCACACACGTTTGTTCCATGGAAAAATCAGCACTAGGAGACATATGACATATTTAGTACCATTTTAAATCTTTGGATCTTAAACTTGAATTTAAAAATAAAGTGCTGTCAAGTTCATTATTGAAAAAAATCTCATCATAAAATTCATTTAGAAGCTGTTCTGGAGCTTTTGATCATATCACATGATCTCCAACAATCATTTGTTCAAACGTCTATCTTTCTAAATACGTAAGATGTTATCTGATAAGGAAAATGTGAACTGTTTGGTATGTCAGTGGCTTTTGGCATATTGCGATATTGCCCTAGTAGCACTCCTGTGCAAGACTGAAAACAACAAATCTCCAAGTCATTATTGGTTGGGTTGTATTCCTGGGAAATATATCAATATCTTGAAGCTGTATGTTTATGATATATTCATGTGTATTTGTAAAATAATCCCTGAAACATGAATTCCTAAACACTGAGATTAGATTTGAGTCAAGTAGGATAAAATACATTTAGGTAACCTGATAAGAGTTTCAGTGAAGGTGAATATGTAGCCAGATAAGATAAGCTGGGGTAAGAGAGGGCAGCAAGAAAATGTGTTCAGATTTTTGTTTTTACTTCTTTTTCGGTTGGTGCTATGTAATATACTGTAAGTCTGAATACGTAATATTTTTGTCTGATTATTTGGCTTTTGCTGGTATTTGCTTTGTTTGTGTGTGTGTGTGTGTGTGTGTGTGTGTGTGTGTGTGTGTGTTTTCAACAAAGAATTTATTTTAAAATTTGCTGTACTACTTAAGAAGGATTACAACTACATTACAATGGGTTTGGTAAATGTCTTTGAAGGGACAAAATAAAGTGTTACCTGAAAATCAAATGCAGTTACATCTTAGCAGCCTATCAGTTAGGATGTCAAATATATATTGTACTTAATTTGAGGTTCTTTTCATGGTGCCTCTGAAATGCAGTTTTTAAAATAAATTTAAAAATGATCTTAGATAACTCAGATTGTCAAACTGCGTTGTGCTTCCTGGGGTCCAGGTGTTACACCCATGTCTCCCCTCTTTGCTCTGCTCTACCCCACCCTGTCAGGCCTCTGATGGGTCAGGCAACTTCAATTTCCTCACATCCCCAATCCGTTCAATCAGCCAGTCACTCAACCACAAGCCTCATTCATCTCACTTAGGAACAAATGACCATTTTGGCAATGTCTGAATTAAGAGAGATTTGTCCCAAACCTCCTCCTCCCCCCTCTTTGTGTGTGTGTCTCTCTCTCAGGCCACCTGAATTCACACCATGTAAGCACCGCTTTGCCTTTCTCCAAGTCTGTCACGTAACACGAGACAAGCCGTCATTGTATCTGCTCAGCTGACCTCATCCCAGACGGACACTTTTGATGCTCTGTTCAATGTTCATCTCAACACTTTGAAGCATCACCCTGCGATTTCAGCCTCTAGAGGTCTTTAAGCTGGGTGTTTATAGCTGCTCTGTAAGTGATTAAATGTTCATTGAATCTGAATGAAAGCATCTATGTAATATCTGCAGGGGTTGGATGAAAACTGGACAACATACTGGACGTTTATGCTTCAATGAAGATTAAGAGGATTAGACTTTTCATAGAAGAGATTATGATGTGTGTTGAACTATATATTTTACATTGTGTTCCAACATAAATATAGAAACATTAAACACTGGGTATTATTCTTTGGATGAGAAAATGCTATACTTTTTTTATTTTAAACCCTATATGTATGCTAAGTATGTATTATCTATATATATTTGGAAATATTTCTGCTGGTTTGTTAAAATACACTGTTTATTGTTAATGTTCAGTTAATTTACATCTTATTTAAAACTCAAGCAGAGCAACATTCATAATTTCTCTTTTATTATGACTACGCTGGTGCATGTTTTATGTGAGAGACAAAAGATTATATCAAGACTTAGCTGGCTATTAGACACAATAAACATTTCCATTTCTGATACTCAACATGGGTGAATTGGATATTTTCTTTATTTTTCAAGCATTCGAAAATGTATTCAGGTCAGATGTATGCAGGGAGGAAAGTATTACCATCCAGTCGACAGAGAAAGGTCAGTTATCTCATGGATCAAAGCTTTTCGAATTGAGTCTCATTACTGTGAATGAGGCACATTCACCACACAATACATTTTGCAGACATGACTCTAGTATGGTGTCATCACAGCATCTGACTGAGAGATAGAAAGCCTGATAGCTTTATTGGTGTGGTTTACCTCCTTTTCACAGTCAATACCTAATGTAGATGAAGGGATGATATACTTAAAATTGCTGATAATGGCGGGGGAGGCTAAACGGTTGGATGAAAATCCAATTTTGTCACACAGTCGCCGGAGACAAGTCTGAATTTGGCTTACATTAACCCAGTGTGATGTGGTCACAAAACCCAAGCGATTACATGTCAAGCAGTGATTGCTTCTCAGATGCTTTGTGGGGAAAATCGAGGCACAAAAACCTAAACACAGGGAATGGCTGAACGTGAAACTACAGACAACATGGTGCAGAGAAAAAAATGAGGTTGCATCAAAATTATGTCTGTCCTTAATAATCCAGTCTTAGCACATGTCTACATCCACTGTTGGATACAACTGAGATTTGATGTAAAATGTGGCATATAATAAACATACTATCCAAACGGCTTAATTTGAGCTCAAACAGTGTGCAACCATGATCATGTAATAAGCCACTGATGGCTGTGCATGGCTGGTTCTTGGAAATTGCTTGGAAAGACATAACCTTTGGGTAATTAAACCTAAAATGCATAAATTTCATGTGACATTGTTTGCACATATATCCAGTAATTAACAGTCTCCCCAGTGCAAGAATGCTGTAGCCTTAGGTACTGTGAGCATAGTTTTAATCTCACAGTGAATCAATGTGACTGATGTGTCATTAGAGGGGTTTGTGTACAGTCACGTGATGTGTGGCTTTTAGGCATAACCTGTCATTCTGAATACGCAGAATGGACTATCAGTTTTATCTGCCAGGGTCAATTTGTAGCCTCAAAAAATATGTTGCTCATGTCAGTTTTCTAAAACAGCATTAACGATACTTGTATATTCTTATTTCTGATTTAAAAGATAAGGCTGATGTTATATATCTTTGTATTGTCAGCAAATCCCATAAAAAGACCAGCTTCTCTATCCTGTCTTTTTACTAAACCCCCATGCTCAGAACAAGACAGAAATCTTTATAAAATGATAAAATTAATGTGTAGTTTTATAGGAATAAATGGTGCGTTTGTTAGGGCCTATTTGTAGCAGTGGATTAACACACATATGGGACCCTAGTGAGTATTTATGGCAGCAGGATGGTGTATGTAGTACTGACTGAAAATAAACCACAGTGCCCATGTTCAGGGTAATAATGGGGGCTGGTGCACTGAGGAGTTTGGAGGTTGGCAGCGCAGAGTAATAAACTGTAGCTCTGGCTACACAGTCAATATTTGTTATTGAGGTAAATTCATTATTGGTTTTGGTCTTTTCATGTGACTTTTGAACGTACGACAAATAGAAAATATTGCCAGACTTATCTTTTAGGGCAAAGAAAAATAGAACAGATATTGGGGAGGTGTAGGGTGACCCAGGACCAGACCTTATTGAAATCAACTGATTTCAGAGGCATTACATCTGCATCACCATCTCTGGGCAGAGCCTACACTATGTGCTGTTAACCTCTATGAAACATTTGCTGTACAAAACTGTTGAATTAAAGCTGTTAGAATTAATGTTTTTCATATTAACAATGGATTAAATAGTTATTTGAAATGTTAGAGGGGTTGCTCATGGTGATGAACAAACAAAGAATCATCACCCGACTTTGCAGCTCCTCTCAGCTCTGCGGAGGTTTTTTATTGTCCTTTAGCTCATTGTTTTGGTTGTTTGGCTTGCAGCTTTACTGTTCTCAGAGCTCTTGAAGAATTGTTTCTAGACACAGCAAGCAGATGATCACAGGATTAAAAAAAGCCTCAGGAGTTGGTGGAGACCAAAATCAGGTGTAAATGAATTCACAATTGCCAGGTGGTCAGAAACATGATTCAGAACATCTTGTTTCTGCTGCCCACAAGTGGCCATAAAAATTAGTTAATGCAGGTTTAATAACGAACCATGTGATCTAGGCTTTTATTCAGATGACTCATTATGCATTTCTCAGAGTAAGGTTTAATAAATTAAAGTGATCATGCACAAGTTGTGTACAAAAACATTACAGTAAAAAATTAAATTTGCAAATAATGCTGTTTATAACACAATAACAATGTTAAGGTCAGGCAAATGCAGTGTGTACACATTAATAGGAAAGGCTCATTCAACTAAGAACTGCAGGTTACATAAAAACAGATAAAAAAATACAGCATCATAAAAATTACCCCCGAAAAATCAGTAGCTTATTTTTACATCCAGCTATTCAATGTTTCACAGAAATAACTGCGCAGCAGGCAGCTGGGAATGTGGACTATAACTTCTACAGAACAGACAAAAGCAAAATCACAGCGCTACACGATCTTTAACACATGCTGGGTTACAACTACAAAGCAAAGAAGACCTCGCACCATGCATGCTGGTCTATCAGCTTCTGAAAATCCCCCGACAAAAATGGGGAGACATAGAGTAGAGTACGTACAAGTGTAAGGTTCATTGTCCACACCCAGTACACGGGAGGACAGATGTTAGGTTAGCACTAGTCCATACACAGGGCATTTAAAAAAATGTATCAGTAAATGTAATACAAACAGTCATTCAAGTCTTTACACAAAAGAATGATTAAAGAACTGTTCTGTAAAAGTCCTGATCTGAGTTTAGAAGAGCACATCTTCATTTTTAATGAGCACCTCCACCACCTGTCTCTGGTAGCGGATGTCATTGAGTGCTGTCATGGCGTCCAGGTTTGGTGCGCGCATGAGGGTGGGCCCGAAAACAATGGCGAGGTTCTCTGCGTTCATCAGGTTGAATTTTTCATTCTGTGTTACCCTGCAAATATGTACTAGAGTTAGAAACATAGTAATTCTGGAAATGAAAGAGTTGGGTTGAACGTTATGTTTTTTAAAAAAGCAAGACCCTCCCCAGGGTTACTAATATCTTATTTGGACCTTCTCTTTGACTAACAGAAAAATTTAAACATACTCCCCGCAATATCTCAAAGCAACACTGTTGACTGATACAATCAATTTGGCCCATAATAGCTGAAAGTTGAGACAGACTGATGTGTCCTGTTTGCTGAATATTCAAGACTTGAGACCATAGGTTGTCTGAGCTTATTATGAACCACAGTTGGTGACTTCTAGCAGCTGTGGTAATTATGACGGAAGCAAAGGAAGAAGATCGGCAACATGGTATATAGAGTGACAAAGTTTACACTAAGAGGAGGTTAAGATGGAGGTCCCATTTGAAACCAATAGTCATTGTTGTTTCCTTTAACCACGACTGCTCCACAATCGTAACCGTGTGTTTATTATTGTAACCATGATGGTGAAGGTCCTCTAATCTTAAGAAATTATTTGAACCAAAAAAATGATCTTCTCCTAAACCTAACCAAGGAGTTTTTATGCCTAAACCTGACCAAACCATGGAATGCATGTAATAATACATGTTTAGTATAGTAAATAAATGTCCTGAGTTGGAGAACTTGTAGGGGAATACCAGTCATTCTTTATTCTTGAGCCAAAAGCTCTCACTGTCACTTCTATATTTATTGACACATTTAAATTTACTGTAGTTCTGCTTTCTGTTAAGATGCAGAACACAGTGAAGGTGAGAGCTGCTGTATTACAAAAACTTTAATCTACATCAAAAAGAAAAAAACACATGACCAGCCCTTCTCTGAAACCTCACACAGTCCCTTAGCTCTTGCAGCCTTTGGCCAGGTTGCTCACCTTTTTAAGTGTGCCATGAGGTACTTGAGGGTTTCACTGTGCGATGGCGGCAGCAGAGCAAGAGCCTCGTGGAAAGCTTCCAGCTTCTTTTCTGGGTCTGTGAGCTCTGAGAAAGGGAAAGGAGCATGCTGTTAGAGTGGCCAAAACGCACTCTCTGACCTCAAAGGACACAATCCGAAATCAATGTGGTTATTTCCTGTGGGGTAATAAAAGCCATTAGTCTAAGGGAGGAAGTCTGTGGACGACATGCTGCTCAAGAATGCTTATGCAAATGAGCCCTGTGCTCTTAACTGTACGGCAGCTGATTTTTGAATGTCACTGACTGAGAGGACACCTGTGTAAGGTTGCATTAGCATAGTACAGTGATGTTAGTTTCAAGAAGGCAGACAGAATAACAGCCAACAATGTAATGCAACCCAATACAGCAGCACTATAAACTCCTTAATGACAGTGAAATTAAACATAGGCTTTTTCTGTAAAATAAAAGCTAAATAAAGACAAAACACTAAGGTATTTAATATCTGTAATGTGTGACTAACTTTGTGCCCACATGAGGTAATTGATATAAAGCTTGTAAGTGACTGTTTTCCAGCTGTAAGTGCAGCAAAGTCACACACACTGAACAGAAGCAAGAGATGTATTTCTGATTAATTTGTGTAGGTGTGACTCACTTGCAGCCTCGATGAACCTGGGGTAAGCATCGTATGAGATGATGGGAACGGGCAAATCCCTGAGGTACAGTTTCAGTGCACCCGTGATGATATTGATGTCTTCATAGGCGTTTACTGAGATGTCTGTCTTCTCGCCAGCTGTGAGAACGTGTGATGGAATACGGGAGACAAGAAGACGAAAACTGTCACACTGTAAAAATGGCTCACATCAACACTTTCACGTCACAGTGTGAATTGAGGAATGAGGTGATTGTGTTCCAGTGGGTGGGGAAAAAAAATCTACTTTCGCTCTGTATCTTTGCAAAGTAGCTGCTATCATCCACCTGGCCTGTTTTATTCTGACTTTCCCTCGGTTATGCATGCTTTCCAGAGCAGGCCATGGCCTACTTGTGCTGGCAGACTGAACATCACAGTGCTGTGAGCTGGAATGACACTCTGTCATGGATGATCTCCCACATGCGGATCTGGCTAAGAGTTTAGCTCACTGCTGCAGGGTTTTTCTTATAGTTAAAATTCACACTGCACTGGGCCAAGATAGGCTCATTCTCACTAAGTCTACTACTGAATCCCAGCACAATGGAAGAGCTTTTTTTGTGTGTTTAAGGCAGTGAGAGTACATCCATCGTTTGTATCCCCTCAGGTCCCCCCCTGTCTGCCCACACTGTGAAACCCTGCATGAGAGGAACGTATCAGGATAGGATCTGCTCTCCCAGATGGACACTAATCCTTCACTAATGTGTCACTTTCTCATTAGTCTCATGTGTTCTGTGTCTCATGCAAACATTATGTAAGCACACAGTGTCAATTGTCATGTTTCGAGCTGACAGAAATCTATAAAACAAGGAAGACATACCTTTGTCAAATGCCATCTTGACTTCTTCCACTGAATCACTAAATCCAGATACTCTGTAGAGGCCTTCAGATTTCAGTCCTTGAGGAACAAACATGAAACAAACAACCTTTCAGACATCGTCAGGGCTGTCACAGGTAATGTAGAAAAATTCACCTGCACGCATCGCCCTAGGTAATTTAGGAAATGCCATTAAAAGCTCTTAAATATGCATAAGAAATTAAGGATAAAATGTCCATGGTGTCACACAATGGAACAACATGGGCAGATGCAGATAGTTTTCTGCATCACTGGGCAAAATAATAAAGACATAAATCAAACTTAGCTACAGATGTATATTAAGGGGGCAGACAATAAGGGAGCAATGAGTTTCCTACATAGTTGAATGATTTAACTGAAATGCAATCAACAAAGGCAGCAGGAAACAGAGTAATGTATTCCTCATTACAGGTTCACAATTACTAGCACACTCATCAGTCAACCCCCTCAATCCCGCATCCAAAAAACATTAACTTAGTCAGTAATGCAATCTGACTTTTAACACCATGACCTACATGGTATATACTGCAGATCACTTATTATAAAAGTAAAGGAAAGCTGTTTTACAACAAGCATCATAAATACAGTAAAACAAGATCCATAAGCTTAATTTCAAGTGGCATTTTAAAAGGGCTGTTTTGAAAGACTTTTTTTCTTTTGCATGATATCAGCTAAACAATGCAGCAATGCTGTTGACATAATCAAATTTAAATTACATTTTCTAAAAATACATAATTTGCAGAATAACTCTTTTTCCCTGACCTGAGAGGACATGAGCTCAATAGGTTTTCCTAGAATAATTACTAAATGTCTTAACGAAGCAAAGAGGGTTCAAAATTGAATGCATATAATTAAAATTTAAATACTACTGATTTTTACCTTTGAAACACTTTACTTTGAAAACCTGTAAAATGTCCAGAATCTCATTTAAAGTTTTGTAATTCAAAAACCAGGACATTAAGTATCATATTGTGGGTTTTACACATTACACATCAGTTAATTCAACTATCTGATTTCCATGTTGCTCATGTTGAATTTTTCATTTTTTGGATCTAAAATTGAAGTGAGGTAAAAAAAAAAAAAAAAAATGGATTAGGTAAATTCTGACAGTTCAGAATAAAAATCTTAAATTTGAATATTCAGACTATGGATAATCAATAGAACCTGACCTGGTCAATCAGACCTATGTCAGATCATCATAATACTTAAGGTATTAAATTCAAATCATTATGGCTGTTCTTTACCGTCAGCAAATCAGTCTAGTTTTAAAGCTGTTCTGGCTTAAAATTAATTCAGGTAGTATTTAAACTGAACTGCATTTATTACATTCACATTTTAGGGAATATTATTCTTATTCTGAGCTACACACATGGACACACATACACACACACACACACACGTCCTACACTGACCTCTGGATTCAATCTCTCGTATGCACATGTCCACCACCATGGGTCGCGCTGTATTGTAAGCTTTTACCAGGGTCGTGAGGTCACAGCTGTAGACTTTACGGATGTGTCTCAGGTCTGGTTTGCAGTCATTGGGCACCAGAGACGAGCATTGTTTGTGGACGTTCAAACCACAATCTACAAAAAGAGATACAGCAGGTTTAGTTTGTAAAATTCTGCAGCTTAAAAACCAGTCATAATAGAAGGAAGAGTGGTGTAGTAGAATTTTTATTTACACCATAAAATTTGTCAACCATAAAACAAAGTCAACTGAATGATTTCCCATGGTTCATTTGTTTTGTCTCTGAACTGATGACTCTTACACACATTCACATTCAATGCCAGGTTAATTTTGATTAGGTCGGATGGCTTTGTGTGTGTTTTGGCTTGCAGAGGAGTGTTAATTCCCTTGATCAATATTTGTCACCTAAATGTCACGAGACCACTGGAGAGCTCCTCTCTCACTACCACACATGGCATTGGAGTCACCTTGAGCACTGGATAGATCCAAAATCACCTCTACACGGCCATCTATTTATCACAAATATCAAAAACTGTAAAATAAAACAATGAATAACTTGATGGCAAGACTTAATCTTAATTTTTTTCTAATTTAAATAACAAGGAAAAAAGAATGTGATTTCTTTCTACCCATATGAAAAAAATCTGTTTTTTGACACTTTCTCATCCTTTTTTTCTTTTTTTAAAATCTTCTTTTCAGACATAAAATTCATCTCATTAGATGTTTAAATAGCACATTAGTCATGATGTCAGTGTAAGTATGCCACACTGTGTGTTATCTTCAGTAACAGTGGACAGGGCCAGAGGCACAGCTGTTTCAGGGCAGGATTCACCTTGTCGGGAACAGAGGAGCCCATGGAGAACAGATGCACAGAGAGACTGCAGCTCTGCTTTGTAACAGAGATACATGGAGGGAATTAGAGGAAGATTGAAAACGCTGTGGCCTGGAGGAGGGACAGTCGGCACCGCTGCGCACTCTATTCTTTTCCAGATCCAAGCTCACACACAATGGCTGTGGAAGCAGCAATTGAGGCGCTGCAGGCTACACTAGACCTAGTTTCCCAGACTAAAATGGGGCAGCTCTTCAAGCTCTTAGATCTTTTGAGCTGTCTCCAAGTTCTGAAAGGGTTTTTTTTTTTTTTTTGATAAATGCCATGAGCTTTTTGATTCCAAAAACAAAAAATATATAATTTTGATCCCTCAGAAGAATCGCTACTTTTTAATTTTAAATAAAAATCTCCCTCTGCCACTGGACCTCAGACAATATTTTGATTAATATGGGTCCCTGGAGAAATTCACACAGCCTGCATTTATATGCATTGATGCAGAAATGTAATTACCTTAAGAGATGATTCTCTTAAGGATATGAGACAGGCAGTATAATAGAGGAGATCCTGTCATCAGACACAAGCCTGCTGAGCTCGTGGTGTCCATGTGATCACATTGATGGTCCTGGGTCCCAGGTGGAGCGGGTGAGGGTGAGGCAGGGACCCAAGGGACACCAGGAACCAGGAGACAGGGGATGCTGCTTTACTGCACCGTCAGCTCTGTCTGTGTTGCTATGGAGAGGAAGCTGCAGCTCAGTTTTGGCTAAAGGGCTCTGAGAAGAGGTTTAATTGTGGCTGGTTGCTAATTTCTAATCAGCACATTATCACTGTGCCTAACCAGCAGAGTTACCAGTTGAAACCGGCCTCTCTCTGCCTGGAAAACAAAAAGCACCACTTGTATTTGTTAGATGTTTTGGTTTTTCCACCAAGTATTTAAGTTAAATAGGGGTTGAGCTGCGTGACCCAGCTCTTTGGTTGAAGCCGGTGAATTTTAATGTGTATGGAAACAGAGCTCCTTCCCCATGCTCCGAGCCCTGCTCCTCATTAAAGAGACATGCCAGCTTTGTTTTCCTTCATGGGCATGATGGGATGAGGCTGGGGGGCGTACTCTGATGAGGAAATGTGGCACAACAAGCACAAGCAGAGGCTGGCTTCCTGGCACTCGGCCAAAAACAGTTCACACGTACAAAAAGAAAAAGGGGGTGGGAGAACATTTTTTGGTATGCAAATTCGAGCATCATGTGAGACTTTGCTGCCCTAGATTCTGTTAGCTGTGTTCGAGTCTGGAGGAATGGTGATATATGAGTCAATAAAGATCGACTTCAAACATATGTGCCTATATTACGATTGTTGTCAGCTTTCAAAATCGAGACATTAATAAGTAATATCAGAGCTCTGCAGATTTATGTGACACACTTTGTTTCATCAATAAAACATCAAAGACACAGATCAGACTGTATTATAGCACTGTTCTGGGATGGGAGAAGAATTCCTGCAACAGCTTCAGTGAAATAGAAATCTCATCAAGCAGAGGGGAAAATATAACATGATGGTAATAGGACTGAATGTGTGTTAAATCAATCACACAAAGTAAAGAAATATTATATATTAGTACAGAAATATTTATAAAAACTGAAAAATCTTACAGGGAGTAATTGATTTAAAAAAAATGTGTTCACAATATGGATTCATATTGGACTCATATTAACTCATTCATCAAAGTACAGATCTAATCTTAAAAATACATTGTTTTTTTTCACATGCATAAGAATATACTGTGTCTGTTTTCTGGTTTATACTGCACCTGATGTTTACCCACTAAAATCACGGAAGTATATGGCCCTTGGTACTGGAATAAATGACAAGAGGATGTGAGGGAATCCTCAGCCATTAGCTGAAAAAAATCTCACCATTATTTGCTGGAAAAATAATGAGCTACTGTCAGATTTTTGAAATAATCTGTCACTGTAGACAGTGCTCAATGCTCACTCTTGCGTGTTTGAACTGACTATATTCACAAACCCAGTGAAGAAAAAAGTAGGTCAGCAATAAGACTTAAACATAGTGTAATATACTAGTTATGTCACAGCTATAGAGCCATCATGTCACTCTGTTATACAACCCATAATCCACAAACTACTGTTGGGATTTTAGATTAAAACTGATTAAATCTGGCTCCAGATGCACTGAAAACCAACTAACCTATATTCAATAATGCTCACTTTGTTCACCATGAATGTAGCAAGAGAGTGCTGTGACGTGATCAAGCAGTTTATATAAGGCTGTGTATAAAGTGTCTTATATAAGAACAAGATGTAGCCTGAGAACAAGATGTACCTGCACATTTGACCCCCTGGGCCATCAGTCCCCACATGAAGCTGGCACAGTGTTCACACCAGTGAGGCCCTCGAAAGGTATGGACCTACAACAGAGAGGGAGGACAGTGACAGATATTAGTGATGAGGAGCAATGACAGAATAGACAGAGAACAGCAGGTGGTTGCAGCCATTTACTCCACAGACACTCCATACTCTTCCTTAGCAGGCCAGAAGACCCGTAGGTGCTGCCATCTGAAATGAGGCAGGGGAGGAGGATTATCTGTGTGTGTGGAGGAGGACTGTTGTTCAAAAAGACCCTCAAACTGACAATACTGAGGTGGGTGCAATGGTGACTCCAAGCAGGGGGAGCAGTAGGATTTGACACTTGTGCAGGTTGTCTGGGAAATTTGCTATGGAAACAGTGGAAGGCCACCATGCTCATGAAGGAAAGGACCCCCCCGACCCCATCTCCCACTCTCCACCAGGTAACAACAGCTCAGCCAATCAGGGAGGCCTCTGGGAACAAGAGCAAGCCACAACTCTCCCTGTTCCTCTGCATTAAGTCAATAGCAGACACAGACAGGCAAGGCATTTTGTATAGAATTGCTAGTTTCTGGTGTATATACCACTGTGAATGTGATCACTGTGTTTAAAATATTTACTGATGGTCACCTGAAAAGTCCTTAGACATCAGTAATGATATCCTGATCACCTGGAGTGATGTCATGTGTCATCTCTTTTCACATTTACAGAATCTAAGGATTATAATTTAACACTTTGTATGATCACGTATCATCAAGTACTCTTTGTGTTCTCTGACTGTGTCATGCCTGTTCATAAGTAAGAAAAATGTGGCTGATCACTGCATTTACTTTAAGAGGATGGGGCATGAAGTCAAACTGAAGCATTGCTTTAACTAATTAGCAACAATCCCCAGCTAATTTTATAATTCAAACAAGAAAGACAAAACCATTTGGAACATATTTTTCGTCTCAAGCTTCACCATTAGGAAGAAGATAAACTTCAACATGTTTAATTGTCAGGGTGTTTTACCACAAGATTGATTTCAGCGCCAAGATGTTATTGTACTGTTGGTACATTAACACTTAAAAACATTATCTTTACTATGAATTTACACAAACTCTCCTCTCCTCCTTGCTGGTGGGAGCTTTAAACTCAGGAACAACACTCTGAAACGTAACATTCAGCAAAAACAGGGGAACAAAGCAGCAGAGCATCAGCAGTTTGTAAGCCTTGAAGGTAATATTTCACCCCCTGCTTGCCATCCCATTAACCAGCCAAACTAGGAGAGTGAGCCTGAGCCAAATAGGGATACACTCCTCCACTGTTTCCCCTCTCCATCGGCCTAATCTGTCCATCTGGTGCTCAAACTAACAGCAGTGGTCCACAGACCACCCAACAGATTTTCTTTTGATAAAAGCTCACTGGACAGACCAAAACAGCTCTGTTATTTATCCTCTCTCCCACCCACTAATACCCCCCTTCTCCCCTGCTTTCAGCTTGCACAAGAGAAGCATGAGAAGCCGCCCACTGGCCACACATGGTGACATTAAAAGAAACATTTCAGAGATGCAACAGCTTACAAGAGTTCCTTAAGTTGATTGAGTCTCACCTTGAAGTTGTGGACTTTCTCAGATCTGGGTGCCCGGTCGCTCTCCTTCAGTGTGGCTCTGCGCACCAGTGAGGTGAGCTGTGAATAGGCGAATAGTTTAAGTGGCTGCCAGAAAGTAGCTGGAGGTTTCTGTGGCCCCATCCTCATCCCCAGAGCAGCCGCCAGAATATCCTCCTGATTGGCCTCTCGCTTGGCCTTTTGCACCAGGGACTTGTCATCCTTGTGAACCTTGTAGGACTCTCTAGATGGCATTCTGGTGCTGCTGTTTCCCAGACCAGATGAAGGAAAAACCCAGTAGAAAAGTACAAAAGAATGAAGTAAAAACTCCTTGATGCTCAGAGCAGGTCTGTGTCAAACAACATTTCTTGCATCGTCCCAGTTTAACAGAGACAACAAATTTAAATTAGAAAAAAAGAGTCTGGAAATCATTTAAGAGTCCACAAGAAAAAAAAACAGTGGTCCTTATTAAATCCTCTCACAGCAGTGACAGTAGATTAAGTGCAGCCCCTGTGATAGGACTGCCAGGTTTTATACAAAAGAGGTGCAGCCCTGGATGCTCATGTGGTTCTCTGGGAACGTGTATGCAGATGAGCTGAGTGGCTGCACTAATCCTCTCCTCCCTGTGCGGAGCTGATATTCTCGCTGGAACAGAGACAGCACAGTGTTGTGTACGGATGCTGTCAGGGCGGTCAGAGCGAGGGGGAGGAGTGCAGGGGCGGACCCTGTAGCAGTCACGGCAGATTAAATGGATACCACCAGCCAATCGCACCACGGATGCATCAGCTTTATAGTAACTGCCACCCCGCCCTCCCCCACCCCTCTGCCTCCACACAACCATCTCCATCAGATATCCAAGCAGGGGGAGCCTGGGTAGGATGAAATGAGAGTGGGATGATAATGAGCAATGAATGAGTCATGCATCAGAAGTGGGCTGCAGCCGGCAAAGACTTGCGACAGCAGTGGGCCGTTGGAGAGGGGAGCTATTTTCAAAATCATGTTGCCACAGAAACTGCCCATGCCTGGGACCACAAAGAGCGAGAGCACAAAAGCCCAGAGCATGGATGCAATATATGAGATCACAGACATTAACACCCGCTTTCACACAGAGTGATGCTGTAGCTTTTATAAAAAATGTAAGAAATTCCATATTCAGCAGCATTTGGATTAAAAAGTAACAAAAAAACAAAACATGAAATGAATAGAGAATAAACACAAACATAAAGAATCCAGTAATTAAAAGGGAACATTGTATTTAATCAAACCGATGATTCATGATGAAACAGCTTTGAAATCTCCACTTTGACCCCAAAACAGATTAAAATCAGGTCCCAGTGCTTAAGAGGAAGTATTTGTGATTTTTTTGTTAATGCCCTCAAATGCTGGATTTTTCTTCAGTGTTTGTTCTGGATTGCCTGTGTATGAAACATGCTTTGTATTGTACACATCACCCTTAAGGAATCATAAAATGCATTTAATGTTTGCTATAGTAACATTCGTTTAAATAATTTGTATTGTCAATCAATATTCACTGTCACCAGCAATTTATTCCATCATTTTTACATTATGATAAAATATACAATGAAGAATTAAACAACATATGTCTGTACCTGGCATGTGATCTGGAAGCTGGGAGCTCTTTTTGTCTTTGTCTAGATGTTCATTTCCTTGAGGTTTAACACTGATGCAAGAGTTGTGTTGTGTGTATGCAAATGAAGTCTCAAATATAGCATCGCAATGATGTGATGTGGGAGAAAGGATCCACAACCTGCTTCTCTAATTCACACACTGCGAGTCAAATGTGATTATGCTCCCACATCTCAGAGCCTAATTCAGACTCAGCTGTTAAAGTGCAACATTCTCACCTTTATGGAAGACAGCTGGAGAGGAAGTGACTGTGCAACCTCTCCTCCACAAATCAATGAGGACTGTTATAGCTCTCGCTGTGCCAGCCTCAGCAGAGAGGTATCAAAATGAGAGCATGAACAGTGGTGGGGAGCCGAAACAGGGGTCTTTGAAGATCAGTGTACTTATGTAGAATGGCATCCCGAACTGTGGTGTCTGACAGGAACATGAAAGACATGAAACAGAGGGCTTCCAGTTTAGCTTTCCTCTCTTCATGCTCGGTGAAAGTCTCTTCTCAGGAGGGTACCTGAGAGTGGTATAGATAAAAGACAGTAAGAGCCTTTTATATGCACCAGTTCATCCTCTCAGACCCTGAGCACTTTAGTGGGTTTTGCAGAGTAATTGTGTTGCCTGCTGTTAAGTGCAGAATGAGCGTCTGACTCCCAGGATGTGGTTTACTTTGAACAAAGCTCTTATTGACACTGATTGATTTGCTTGTTTCCCCAAACATGTCCAGAGATGGGACTCTTGAGGATTGATGGATGTTCACGGTGCAGTATCTTTTACATCTCTGTAATGCCCATCTGTGTCCAGCCTGGACATCTGAGCTCACCTGAATCTTTGCATCCTGCCACATGTGGGATTTATGCTGTAATTCAAACTTGCTATTAAACACTTTGTTTCTGATTTGACCCAGAAACCGGCACAATCTCAAACTTTCAGTCTTTGTTTAAACTTTATTCCCTCACTCCCTCCCACTCTCTTTTAAGCCATTAAGCTGCTGAAGCTTGTGCTGACTATTTCTGTGGGCTAGGGAGGTCGTTACATAAGGAAATGTTCTTCTAATGCACAGCTGACCCAGCACACACACAAAGATCCATTAAGAGCACACATTGGTATTCGCTCTTGTGATCTGATTGCAACCTCTCAGTGCTCTGATTTCTATCTCAGTCTCTCACATTACAGTTTATTCAAGTTAAATAAATAACATCATAATCCAGATCTATAACTCACAGCTTACAGCTAAAGAAAACACCACAACAACATGCAGTTTTAGTGATGTACAACATGAAAAAGGCTTCAAACTGATCCACCAACCTCATCCTTCAGCAAATCACAAAGTTACATAATGTTATGTAAGTGGAAAACTACAGGATGATGATGAGAGTGAGAACCAGGAAGTCATAATAAAGTCCAAGAATATAGAGGACTGGGATGCCAGCACACAAAAAGCTTTCTGCAGAGCTACATGTTATTAAATGTGTGAAATGACCAAAACAAATTTGAATCTTGTCACGCATTGTTGGTGCTATGACAGCAGCGGCATTACTTTAACATTTTGCACCCATTTAAAATGCAGCATATAACACCCAAACACGTTCATTATACAGTCATTCAATAGAGAACTGGAAGGGAAGACCACAGTGTGAATCAGAGATACAGAAAGGCTACATATGGTTGAACCACCACTGCCAGGAAACACCACATATGCATAAGCTGCAGCGTAAACCGTGGCTGTTTTGCTGGGGTTGCAATAAACCTGGAACAAATTACACCATCGTTTCCGGGACAAATAGATTACCTGGATGTGGCTGGAGCAGTCCATGCTTTGACAGTGATGAATGGTGGGCTGCTATCATGGTTTGCTATTCACGCAGCAAGGTCAGAGCATGCGTAGGACACAATCTTTACAATGCACAGTGAGAGGTTATAGTCACAGCTGCATTTTAAACTGTGAATTTATCCTAGCCAGTGATTTTACTCTTGAGGAATAAAAAGCCTGCATGACCATATTGCAGTGGGTAAATCAGTGCCACCTGTCTGTTTTTAAAAATCCATTTATAGAGAGGAATATTTGGTTGCTGAACCAGTCCTGATAGATGCATGTACAGCAACTGTAGCAGGAGTAGTGGAGTGACTCAGTGCTTCAATGACGTGGAAGCAAATCAGTGATCGCATTACTGCTGTCAGACTTCACATTTATATATATATATATATATATATATATATATATATATATATATATATATATGTATATTATCATGAATTAGTGGTGGACCCACAACCAAACCTAACGTCATAGCTCTAGACAGTCAAGTGCAAACACTCGCGTTAATCCTATCTTGAGAAACAATCTGGTCACCACAAAAGAAACCATCTACGGGGGAGTCACCTACTTTTATACAGAACGACTGGGTATTACATGGAATGACAAATGGTTGTGAAGAATAATTAAAAGGCCTGAGTGGTCCTTTATCTCTGTGTGATTCTGCAGAGCAGTTTCTCCCCCAACAACAGTGTGAATACCAGTGTTTAGAGCTTGATGAATGACTCACTGTGCATGAGCTATTTTGGCAACAGGGTGATGATAACAGGATAGGATGATTAAGTTAATGCCTGATATTCACTCAGTCCTTAAGAGGAATACCAAATCTGTACAAAGCAAAGAGACTGAGTTCATTTAATTTGCAGCAACAAAGCAACTCAAACATTCTTAAAGGATTAGTCCAACATGTTGGGAATCTCAGTCTAACTATTGTGCATTATGCTGTGTTCTCATATCATGAGATGGGTGGCATAGGTGGGAAAGATTCCTATGTTTACAACACAGATGGTTGTATAATTAGAGTTTTAAAGTTAGTTGTTTGTGTTTGAGAGTTAGAAATACTGTGCACGGACAAAACAACACTACATCCATAAAATCTAGGTATAATTATGTTGAATGACAGACTGGCTGACATCAAGCATCAGTGTTTGGTTTTCAGGTACTTCTCTATTAAACTTTCAGAGTTTTCCAGTCATAATTATGATTTTGATGTTGAAGCCCAAAACCCATAATTAAGGTAACTCCAGTAAGACATATTTGCAGTGAACAATATGTTGCTGGTATTTTTGCCCTCATGCAATACTTTGGGAAAGTCAGGAGTGATCATGTTAAACTAATTTGTATCTGAAATTTAAAAAAATCTTATTTATTTTTAAAACAACTTTTGAGAAATACAATCATTGGCCTAAATGGATAAATTGTTGTTTGTACACCTCTTTCTTTTTTTTCTTTTTTTTTTTACATTTAGGTTAATCAAAAAAGATTAAATGTGTTTATTGGAAGGTACTAGAGTTGTTGGCAGGTGCATGTTTTACCTTTGGACTGAGCTGCTTTCAGTCTTTGTGCTAAGCTACGCTAACTACATGCTGCCTTCAGCTCTAGACCATATATTTACACCAAAAAGGTCCATCCACCCATTATCTATACCACTTAAGGGGTTAAAATACAGCCTGTTAAATGTCACCACCTCCTTGTGTAAGCGTCCACAGTGGAAATATCTGAGTGCAGAACATCACACGCTGTTCTCATAATCATAGATGGCTAGAGCTGCTACAGTACATATATATATATATATATATATATATTTTTTTTTTTTTTTTTTCCACTCTTATGTAACTGTACCTCACTCCTCCGTATCCCCAGAGAGATGAGGGATAGTCCATGCAGCTTCCTGAAGGACAGAGAGGTTTCATGATCAGCTCTTATATAATCAGCTTTGGTCTTATCAATAACAGGAAACAGGTCAGAGGTCCTTTCTGTTGTCATCATATAGGAATCATAAGACTTTGAAAACACACACACACACACACACACAAAAAACAAAAAAAAAAAACATCTAGTTTAGCAGCTGGGGGAGCAGCTGGGATCAGACTCTGAGGACCCACAGATGAAAGAAATCCTGAGAGCAATCGGGACTATTATTTCATACCCATTACATTATGTCTTCTAGTCATATCCTAGTTATAATAGAGGCATTTTGATACAGTTTGTCCACTCTGAACTGACACTCTCCAGATTAAAAGAGTTAAACATATAATTCAAATTTATGAAATACAAGTAGATTCATATAGACTCTACAGTCAAAGTATGTGGACAATCTCTTCCAAATGTATATTTTCATATATATATTATCTGAAAATTCCTTATAATTTCCCAGTAATTTCCAGGGAAGTTTCCTGGGTGCTACTTATAGATACAACAGAGATGGTGCTCATCTGGCACACATCCCAGAAATTAATTCCTATTAATTGCTTAATTGAACATGTATGAAATTTTCTAGCATACAATTCAACACAAGCTTCCAATTATAAATCAAAGATTTATGATTATCTTATCTTTAAATGGAGCAGTTCTTTCAAGGATTTTTTTCTGGAAATAACCCACTGTTTTTAAACTCAACACAACTAATGAAGCAGCCTCTAGCCCCTCTTCTTCCCTCCAGTGTTAAATGACACAGATTTTTCCAGGAAACTACCAAGAAATTATCAGTATATTATAAAGAGATAATTACCATGCAAAATAAAGCATTAGCCATTTTTTTCATGGTTTGGGATACAGGTTAGAGATATGGTTGGAATACACCTGCTGAGCAGCACTTAAGTGAGTCCCAATTTGAAAGTGTTAGCATGGATGCACAGTTTTTGTACATTTAAACTGTAGTATTATCATAACACAGTACTGAGAGAAAGGATTTACATCTACAGCAGCAAGGCTTGACTCTCTGATCAGTAATCTGCTCACTATTTGCTCTGGCTGAAGAGGACACCAGCCTGTGGAGTGTTGACCATATTGGCCATATATTATCTTATTATGTTTATTATGTCGCTGGAGGAGAACAACATCTGTTTAGAGTGCCATGTTCCCATGAGAACAATGTTTCTGAGCCGGTGGACTTCTTTTATACATCGCTGGTTATCTTACCTGCTGAAATTAGCTGACTAGTCCCAGGAGGAGACAATGTTAATAGACATTTTAGAGGTGCTGATGTATGAATAATTTGATTAGTGCGCTTTAAACTGCTCTACACTGACAACATATTGTAATCTGAGGAACAGAGTGAGTGCTTTACATTAAAATGCATCTCACATTTGCAACTAACGCAGGGGGGACAGAATAGAAATTGTGACAAATAAAACAAAATCAGACATAATTACGTAACGTAGCAGCACAGAGAACTGTGGCAAAGTAACCTGCAGCCCTAATCATCCCTGAAAATATTCAGGGCTCAGCTCATTAAAATGCCTGACAGTTTTATAAACAGTAGTGTGAACACTTCTGCGGTGAATGACAGAGCAGGTTAAGGAAGGGGACAGACTCTCTACTCCCATCATACAAAGACACCCCCTCCCCACCCCCACACAATCTTTTGACTAATGACTCATCTCCTGTCTGCCTGAGAGGTGTTAAATCTGGACATTTTGATCAGTGGGATCAGTTGAAAACTTCTCACACTGCTCCTGCGGTATATTCTATTCTTACAATTCAATACAATAATCCTTTTGCATGAACAGAACCAGATGCACTGCCTTTGTGTTTCTGGTCTCCTCAATACGTCAAAGTTAAGTTAGTTCAGTCTAAAAACATATTTGTGTTTCTGTTTTGAATTTATGACTATTCTAGTTTTTAGATCAAGATTGTACCAAGACAAAGAATCTACAGCTTCCTGTGGCTGCTCTCTAAGTATTTACAGTATTTTACAGTGGTGCTTTGTGCTAAATGCTAATGTCAGCATGCTAATATGCTGATGTTTTGCTGGTAATGTTCTGATGGGGATGCTAATGGGAATGTTATTATAAAAGTGTTTGTCATAAATCACAGTTTTGGACAAATTTTAATTTTTAATGATGGTGCTAGTTAAAAGCCAGGACATCATCAGAGTTATTAGGATAGGAACCATTAATATTTGTGCCATTGTCCTGCACCATTGAGTCTTTTCTGAGCTCAGAATAGTTTCATAGCTCCTCCTGAAAAGCAGACAGCTGCACTGTTACATTCACACATCAGATCGAGCTCATAGCAGTCACCTTTAGTAGCTTCTTCACTTTAATCAGCTGTAAATTATTGAAGCTTGTATGTGTGATTCTTGTTATCATTTTCAGTCTCTGTGTTTCACACCTTGCAAATCAGTGCAGACCAGAAAAAGTTGTAAAAATCATTTAATTAAAGGATTTTTTAAAGGTCTACATCTCCCAAACCAGCATGTGGTTTTTCCTCATGCAGAGAATTCAGATGCGCACTGGATGTTGTAACTATGAACTGGCAAACAAAGGAAATCAGATTGATCCCTTGCATTAATTTGAGTTCAGCTTTTAATAAAAATCAAGCCAGAGACTGCTCTTTAAAGAATAGTTACAATTAATTTCACCTTGGATTATATTTTTGTCTTTTTATCTTTTGTTATTGTTTCTATTCGTAAAAAAAAAAAAAAAAAAAAAAAAAAATTGCACTCCCTGAGTTATTTGCTGAGATCCAAGAAAACAGTGACATTGTTCAACATACGTCAAATGGGGCCAGAAACACAAGCAATCAGACAATCATCCAGGTTGTATTTAAACCCTACAGGTTAACCAAACCTCACTGTTTTCTATGTGATCAAGAATTACTAACAGTACAATGTTTACACACATACATATCAAAACAAGGCCCACTTTGTAATTACCTAGTCTTATCATTTATAGAAAACAGTGCTATCAGAGTCAAACTAACTGTAATCCTTGTACTGTAGTATTGTGGTATCATGGCAACTGGCAAAGGCAAAATGATTGACACTGATTGCTGCATAAACAACAAAGCCAGCAGATAGAAATGTATATGAACTTATATTTGTTCAAAACAAGGCATTTGGCTCGAGGCAGTTTTCAAATCAGCGGGCCATGAATATCAAATCATTCGAAATTACGCAGAGCAGAGCGACTGGTGGACATCTGGTCAACTGGTGTCTGTGGATGATTCTCTCCCCACGCTGCCTGCTTGTTAGCATATCAAAGACAGAGATGTATTTCTCAGACAGAAAGAGACGAGAGAGCAGTTTTTAAAAGAGAGAGTGAACAACGGAAACTGTGGGTCTGAACTGTGAAAATATAATTTTGTTGGGACATTTCAGTCCATAGAAAAACACCTTCAGTTTACATAATATCCAGAATTAAGACATTACACAAGCAATGGGGTAATGCCAGGGTTTTCAGACAGAGTTGCTCTTTGTTTTTAACCGCTGAGACTGAAAGCCCCCCCTTCCACTGCCACCACCATCACCACCACTATTATACAACCTTGTTTATGAGCTCCCTGCACTGTGAGAATACAACACCACACACAGCAGAAGAAAGGGAAAGTTTGCTGAAGAGATAATTCAGCTGCAAAGATCACTCTGAACCATTCTTCAGTCTCTGAACTTGTTTCAAAGCGATGTGAAACTGTCAGTGTCTACGTCATCTCTTCCTGTGCAGGGACAATCTCGCTCATTGTCGTCACGCTGCACTGCTTGCCTTCGGCTAGTTGTGTTTACAGGGCTGCGTTTTCCTCCAGAGGCCTGAGAGTTAAGAGTTCATTCAACATCCTTTGTATCCGTCATATGAGCAAACACCTTGTGCTGAAACTCATGATGGATCAGTGTTAACGTTTGATATAAATAAGCAAAGGTCTTACTTGTCCGCAGATAAATGAACACGTTTGACCCAAACTCTTGAACTCACTGACAATGCCTCTTTCAGTCCCACTTTACAAACCCAATGTCACCCACAAGGTCCATTAGGTTGCTGTTCTAGAGCTTTCCATCACATCACATGGTCTTCATTAACCAATCGATCGTACCATACCCAGTAGACGTGGACTCAAGGATGTTCATATTTAATTGAAACAACACATCGTCTCTTGAACAACAATAGCTGTTTTAGTATGAAGCAGCTTGTGGTGGCTAATGTTAGCTAACTTTAGGTAAATATTGTCGTATAATGCACATTACCGAGTCAGTTTGCTGAATAAATGACTTATCACTTGTGCTACTATCATAATATCATAGCTTTCTACCTAAACACTAAAAATTTATTTAGCTTAACAGTAGTGAAGCATTTAGTATTATTGTAGCCACAAGATTCAAACTTTATTCTGATGATGAGAATCCTATATGATCAAAAGCTCCTGAACAGCTACTAAATAGATCTTGTGGTGAGATTCTTCTCTGTTTCCAAGGTCAATAATGACCTTTGAACCTCAACCATATATTATGGTTCTTTCTATATTATGTTCATATTATGAACAAGTAAATGCAGCAAACCAGAAATAAAAGCAAATTTTTTCTTACTTTTCTATCACATGAACTGACATTAAAATGGATACATGGATATGGACTTGGAGGCACTCATGTGGAAAACATTTTTCATTTTGATTATGGGGGCCTCCTCTTTCTGATTATTCAGTCAAGCCTCTCCTCATGATGAGCAGAACGGACTGCCACTGATCGCTCACTGATTATTTACTAACCAGCCAGTTAGAAAGCTCCGGAGCTGAACTGATTATAAATGGATCAAATGAATACTACAGGGATAAAGGTGATAAAAAAAAGCAACTGTTTGACATGCAAAATAAAGAGAATATGTTTTCCTTTTTGTTGAACATTTCCCTGCTGCTGTATGTTCTCTTTAGACCATATTCCACCATGTGGCAGCAGAGCGAGCTGTGGCATACAATGCACAGCTCAGTGGGCAGGCTTTACAAGGCTGAGGCTTATGAGGTGGACAGAATGATTGTGGTTAAAGTCGCCCTAATTCCCCATTATTGCTTTCCTTACAAGAGAACTGTGGAGAGCTGCAATTTTAGATTTGACACACAGTAGAGAGGCATTAGGTTTGTTTGTACTGAGAAGTAAATGCAATGAAAGGGTGAAAATATCACCACACATCTGAACCGATCAATACCGGCTGTGGCTTACATGTACCAGAGCTGCACATGTACACAAGGACAGCCAGAGTGTGTCAGGATAACAGGATTTTGAAATACCATAAATGGTATAACTGTCAAAAAATCATAATGTATTTGCTGACTATTGAAGATAAAACAATTTGACTGTTGAATGAGCAACACTGTGTGGTGACTAATTTCTTTAGAAAAAAATAAAAATAAAACTTTACTGTTCAATCATCTTCAAAATGTAACTTCATGTTCTGCTGTTGTTCTGAAAAAATTGTTCTGTGGATTACACGGGGTTAAGGGATCAGTGTTTCTGGAAGAAGTCAGTGCAGTTAAATTATTTAAATGTAAAAATATAAATGCTGTCACTGCCATATGCAAAAATTGTCTCCACTGTGTTGCACTAGGGCGGCAGACATTTCAAAACCTGGACTAAGCAAAACTATTTGTATGGCTGGGTACCACTTAGTGGAGCTTAGTGGGAAAATCTGTTTTTTGTTTGTTTGTTTTGAGTTATTTGTCATTTGGGCACAAAAAAGTTTTGTTAATGTACATATCTCATGCATAGTCAGAGGATTTTGTATCTCTGTGCACATGAACAAAAAAACCTGCTACTATCAGTGTAAGGTTAGAATAAGAGACCTTTTAGAAATCAATCAGAGCTGATATTTGTCTTCAAAGCTATTTAAAAATTCCTGAAATCCTGTCTTAAAGCACAAACAGTAATTAGCCATCACTTCATTTAATGAGGGAATGTTAAAACAGTGATTAGCTTGCCTTTGTTGTCTTGATTAATTCATTCGCTGGCGTGAAAGCAAGCAGCTGCAAGTCTGCTAATCAGTGGCAACAATCATCACAACTCGGCAATCTCCGCGACTGTCTGGTGTGAGGGGAAAAGATATTATAGTGCACAAAACTATCGATCATGACTTCAGGATGAGAACATATCCAAAATCCTAACACATCTGGGAATTTTTAAAGCGTTAATTATAGGAAAAACCATGATTCAATATATTTTTCCATATGGCAGTAATGGTGATCATCTCTTTGTTGGGTTCAATTTTTAATTGTGGGCTTCATGCTGGGGATTACCCGATGCTTTTTACATTACATGTTCCACACAGAAGGATAATGGGTCAAATTAAAATCCAATTCACCTTGAAACTGTATGAGAGTAAAAATTAGGAATGCATACTGCATCTAATAAACTGATTTCTTAGAAACAAATCAGACTGTGCCTATTCCTTGAAATCACTGGAAAAACTTAAAAGGTTTAAGTGACAGATTTCTTTGTAATGGGTTAAAGAGATATCATCTTTTGCTTTCATTTAAAACAAAGAACCTACTCATTTCATGGGTATGAAAACAATCTGAGGCTTGTAACTGTTGAGCTTCTGTCACTACCTGTGTCTAAAAAACATATTCAACTGTAAATTGTGCATAACCACCAGTTTAACAAGGTCATTCTCCTCTTCACACTGGATTATCTAATTAACAAAGCCGAAAAAATACAGTTTCTCTCATGAGCATGACAGTATTGTTATAGAGGATCAGTAAAGGCTCCATATTCTCTACATTCAAATTTAAAATCAAACCCCTACAAGATTAATTTGACAACCATGTTCTTTACTATGTATCTAAATAAATATAAGTAAATAAATCAACATCGTATCATACATCTGTTCTGCTGTTCACAAACCAAGTTTTGTACATCACCATACAACAGAGGTTTCCTGTGACAGCAGATTCTGACAGTCACTGCAGGAAAAGCACAGGTGTGACTAATAACACTGATAATGGCTGTATCCACTAGTATCAGGGCCCTGCTGTAGGCCGTTGTCACAGCAGAATTTTTGGCTCATCATAGCAGGGAAAGCACGGGTCTAGCTGATAACATTAAAAAGCAGCGCTCTCCGTTTAAGTGCGCTACTTCCAGAGCCAAGTTACTGTGCATGCTGGCTCACTGTGAAAACTGTCAGGACTGTCACAACTGGCACACTTGATGCCACTGAGCCTATCGTTAACAAAATTTGCTTCACCTGTACTTTTCTCGCTGCGACAAGTCAAAACGTCTACTGTGAAAAACATCTACCATGCCCACTGATGACGTGCTACGACACTTAAATAGAACAAAGCCACTGTTAATGCTATTACCTGCACAATGCCCCAGTTACTTCTGCATAATTCACAGACCTCACACTGGACGACTTCTCTATTTGGTGCATTTGGCAGAACGCAGTTAAAATGCATAATAAAACCTGAGCCACTGTTACAGCTTGATACTATAAGGTATCAAAATCAACGATGACCATGATCCTCATGATGATAAGAACTGTGTGTTGACAAAATTAAAGTAGACTAGGAGCTGATAAATAAATCATTAAAAATATTTTACTTTAAGGATTAGGCTGGGAGTATTCAGTCTTTTCCTTGTCAAAAATCTAATTTGGATTTGGTCCAGATCTCAGTACCATTTCTTCCTGCTAAAGATGTAAATCTTTAAAATTCATTGTTGAAATGTTGACTTGACTTGATCTTGTAAACACAGGATGCTCGTCACATGACAACATAAGACGATATGTCCCCTGACATCATGTACCTCATCACAGCTCAGTGTTTGGCTTCACAGCTTTGTCAACAGCTGGTACAGCCGAGCTGAGGAGTTTATGTTCGTCTCTCTAGGCCTGTCAGACAGACCTGATCCTCGTTTCACCTCGATAATACAGTTTATGAGCATGAGAAGCATAAGACAGACTTTTATACCACCGATAAAAGTGGTGACCTCGCAGTCCCTGGTGTCATCTGATAAACCACAGTAATCACGCTCCCCTTCATGTGTGATGAGAAGTGCCCTCATTAGCTCAGTGCTGCTCTTAAACATTTGATAGTTAAATCCTGGGGTTAGCAGCCTCTTCTGTAATCCCATTAACTTCATCAAGCTCAGCCCTGATTTAACTGTTGGAGAAAATGTGTGTGAGACCATGCACGACCTGGCTGAGACAGAACTAATTCTGTCAAATTGTGTGCGTCTCGAGCATAATTTTGAAATCCACATAAGGATTTTGGAAATCTACACCAGAGCCAGGCTGTTTTTAAACCCATTTACTAGATTTATGGAAATCCCATTAAAGGGTGACTGACTTGAGTTAGTGCTGTAGAAATTGGAAGATACAGCTGTTGTGACAAAAATGAACTTTGTTCATCATGAATATAAAAATGCAGTAGCACTGTGAAGGGAGAATGTATAGATAGATGCCTGTTCATTAGACCCATTATGGATATTGATGAAAAGAAAAAGATTTATTAACTTCATTAAAAACAATTCAGAGTAAAATAAAATAGCAGAGAGTGTCTAGATTGATGTAATTAAGAGTGACAGTAGAAAATGGGAGCTTTGTATTCTGCATTCCTTTGAGTCAAAAGTAAATTCTCACCTATATTTCACAAGGTCATTTCAATGGAGCTGCGCCCGTCAAGCATGACGGTGAGTCAAACCTCAGATAACTGCCTCATACGTTTAGAGGCGACGGAGCCAAACATCATTTAGAAGTCAATGAGTTTCTTTTCGATAACTGCAATAAATCAGCTTTTTTACTGAAAACTGCAAAGCAAAGAGGACACCAGTTTGTACATTTTACAGGAACATGTGACCTTGAATGTAACCTTGAATTTGTCGTACAACGTGTTGTCGCTTTGATAATGAATGACTAAGTGAATAGAGCAGCAGCAGGCACAGATGTTTTCAAAGCTGCTTACTTTGTTCATCACATCAAATTAGAAACTAAAACCTTCCCCCACTTCCATGTGATGCCCAAATGACCAGCAGAATGCAGGATTTAGCCTAGTGAACACTTCCTGAGCGGGTTAGTAGAGTCAACATAAAGAATAAAACCTTGATTGAAAGAAAGCCTCAGATTCTGAGATTAAAATATCACAGCAACAAGAGTAGAACAAGAGTCTACAGCCATGCTGGCAGCTCTATGAGGCTGTACTTGGGATAAATTCCCTCACAGTGATAATGCTAGCAGTCTGATGTCTACCTGGTAAAGTGTTGACCATGTTCACCTTCTTACTATGGCATGTTAGCATGCTAATGTGCCAATTAGGTTTGCAGGTATTCAGTTACAAAGTATTAGACAAAATGAAATTTGGATCCAATGATGGTGCTATATGAAAGATCAAGTCATTACAATTCATCCTCTGAGGACCACAAATGTCTGCAGTATGTGACAGTAAATGTCAGGGATTCACCAAAGTGAAGTTAATAAGATTCATCCTCTGGAGACCACGACTGTCTGTGCAAAATTACATTGCATTTTATAGTTGTCAAACTATTTCAGCCTGGACCAAAGTAGTGGACTGACCAAGTAACCAACCAATGCAGCTAGCTAAAAACAAATGCACAGTATACGTAAGTAACCAAATGCTGTTCACATTAAGAACAACTAGTATATGCAAAAGGAAGTGTAAAAATAAAAAAGAAATGAAAACTTACTCAATATCATAGCCACAAAACATCAGTGGTAACTATACAGTGTACTTAAGCATGTGAGCAGAGAAAGAAGCAATAAAAGATGATGTACAAAAAATGCACTTGGTCCATCCAGAATCTGATTTTATACATTAACCCCGCTTAGAGAAATAAAAATCCTTTCACGTAAACTGGAGGAGAATCCTCTGGTGGATGAGGTGTTTTTACTTATTTTTAGCCACAAAGTGAAAAGAAACCAAAGATCAAGTGTGAGAATCTATCACAGTAACCACCAACCACAAGAATGTGCTCAGAGCCAGCTCAATAAAACCCAGTACAATCTGTACAATATGGCCCACCGTGAAATGATCGACGGTGTAATGAAGGAGCTAATGAGGGGGATCAAGATCGCTGCAGAGCCAATAAATCAACACAACTGTGCCTACAATGATACAGGAGCAATCAGTAACACTGGTCAGTGCAGAGGGAGCGGAGGGGGGAGGGGGGAGGGATTGAAGGGGGGGAGGGGTAGCAGACACGCTGGTCTATGCTGAAATGCAAGTCAATGTCAAGACCACATTGATGATGTTTTATGGCTTTTCAAAGAGCACAGCTTCATTTTCTACTCAGAATATGAAACAAGGACTCTTACTTAAGCATGATCATGAAATAATTCAATAAATAACTACATGATAAATACATATGAATATGGTAACTCTGGGAATTAATAAGAATTCCTGTTGACACCTCTCTGGATAAAATCAATCCTCAGATTCCTGTTGAAGTGTCTGGCAATCAATAAGGCTTTGTGCTGATCAGCAGTTAGTGAGCAAGATTCCCTGGTGTAAGCATGTTGAGGCAAAAGGTCAATCAACACTTCAGTTAAAGAGACACCTTAGGAGACACCTTGACAGCACATTTTGAAATCATTTAAAAATAAATTGTCCTCATGCTGAGATCAGAAGACAATTCCACCACTGTTGTCATCCATGAATCAATATTTATGAATTATGAATCAGAAACAAACATCAAGACGGTTTTGCTTTCAATTTCTGTCATGAGCAAAGAAAGTGAGATGCCAGAGGAGGAGACAGCAGCTTTTGTCTCTCATCTTGAACAAAAGAATAGGAACAAAAACAGAGAACATGTGAATAGTTTAAGTTTAAGTTGGGTTGGCATTTTTCTTACAGTCAACCAATCCCACGAAAAGAAAAGCCTAAAATGTGTCTGTCCATCTCTCAGAACTTTCTGACTATTCTTCTCCATCTTTTATTCACATCTCCTCATAGTCTGTTAGCTGCCAAAATCCAGTGTGTCTACACAGCCCTGGCTCTAAAATTGGGATTTAAATTAAGTGGACTGGTGCGATCCATTCCAGCTGATCATGGCGTTCATGCTTGTGTACAGGAGGTGAGAGGGTATAAAAGGGGCAGCAGGAGCGAGAAAGACAAAAATTCTGGTCCATGCTAGTGTTACAGAGCAGAGACGGGGTAATGGCCTAAGAAGAAATGGACAGAGGGATATAAATTTAAAAAGAAAGGCTTTGATAGTTAATATTATTTGTCCTGCTCTTAATGCAATGTTAGTTAGGCCTGGAGGAGAGTTGTGAGTATTGCGGTCTGTGGATAATATGCTATAGTGCTAGCTCTGAAGAACTCTCTCGTCTGCTCTGCAGGTTAGCTTCACTGCAGCTAATGTAACACACAACCTAAGTAAGCCGTTGTTGTTTGTTGTTGTGATATTTGGCTGTACAATGTTTGCGAAGGCTTTTATAGATATGTTAGATGCATAGAACTAGAAAAGTTTGCGAACACAGTGGGATTGATGCATAATTTGAAATACCATACTAGGTGAAGTTACCTTCCTTGTTAGCTAAGCTACAAATCTACAGGCCTGTCTTTGGTAACTGTAGTTCTGTAAAAACAATCTAAACCACTAACTTTTATATTACTTTTTATGTTATGTTTATTTTGCTTCAGCTATGAAAAAGTGGACACACTCAATAGCGCCATTTTCCTCCTCAGCCAGTTGTTAGTGTTGGTTTCCTTGGTGATGCATGTCCATGAGTTTGGGGGTTAGAGCTCCTTAAGAAGCACTGAAGGGAGGGTGTGTTTGTTTCAACAGTCCACTTCTCCAGGATGCCTTACTCTGCCTTTCATAAAGGAGCTGGGCACTGTGATTTCTTTGCAAACATTCCTCAAACAGTTAGAAATTGTGCTCACATAGAGCAGAAGTGAACACCCTCACAAGGGATTACAGGCTGAATTAAAATAGGTCAAGAGATGATTTTTTGGGGGGAGGACATTTTCACAAGACAACAAAATTCTGTGACACATGATTAAATCAATGCTGCAGTGAGTATTTGCAGCAGCAGGGCAGTGTATAAGGCACTGACTCAAAATAATCCACAGCACCCATGATCATGTTAATAAAGGAACATGTCACCCTGTTCAACTTTGTGTTGGGTCTACAGTGCAAAGGAACAACCTATCCTCAGCCACAGGATGCAATGATTGAGTGGAAGCTAAAAAGAAAAGAAATCCTGCCTGGTTTTACCAGCATGTGCAGCCTTGAAACATCAACACAGTGTGAGTGGAAGGACCACAATAAAATATTGATAACAAAATAAGCAAATTCACATGGGAAGCCTGGGACTGGGTAATAGAGTAAGACCCACACATATAGTAATAGGTCTACCATAGACCTTCATGCATGCTAATGTCAGCAGAGACTAATGGAGGAGACACGCTGGAGCCTCCAGACGCACCGGGGAGGCCTGGTGCCCACGGGAGGGATTGGCAGAGCAGTGTTCACTCGGTGCACGTGCACATGCCCGCTGGGGATTTGCTTCCACCCGTGCACTCGGCGATAGCTGAGCTGATACACCCTAACGCTATTAAATAGATGCACTTCCCTGGTGGCAGAACCAGATGCCATGAACAGTCACCCTCCAATCAAGAGCAAAAGCAAACAGACTCAGAATGATAGTATGTGGAGGTTGCCAACTGAAAATAATAAGCGATTATCTGTATTTGTAGAGAGAACATATTATATCTCATCAAGAGTTCAATTAAATATCCGGACCATGTGTAAAAGAAATATCTTATTCCTTACATTTGAATAACAATAGAGGCCATCTTTGCTGGGTGCTGCAGGCAGCTTGCATTGAGTCCCATGTTTGGTTTGGGACACAACCAGTGTATTTACATAATCTGAATTAAATGTAAATCAAGCTGTTTCATCTCTGTCTCCCTGGATTTGAGGGGTTAAAGCGTGTGCTTGAAAACAGCACCCCTCAGCAGGGGGAAAGGCTCTTCATTGTTGAGAAGTCTGGAGTGAAAGGCCTGGAGCATCTTCTTTTCAGCAAACCTCTGCGTTTTTCACGTTTACCCCTGATGCCCCCTGAAGGAAAGAGGGTAGCCAGTTTGTATTTATGATACAATTCACGTAAATGAGGCTGTTTGGCCTTAATCCTTGCCTAATTAAGTGCCAGTCTGCTGAGGCAGACTGCTAAGGGCCAAAGCGTAATACCTGTCGAATTATGGGAACAGCTGGAGCAGGCTGCCTGTCAGCAGATCAGCTCCACATTATTATCCTGCTCATTTATCGAGAGGCTAAAACAGGGAGACTCCCAACCACTGTAGTAGGTTGGCCATCTTTATTTCTGTTGCCATTCTTTCCCAATTAGGCTCTGCCGCATGTGATAGCTCTGTGTGTGTGTGTGTGTCTGTAGCTCATAATTTTGTGATATATGGAGTCTGCTGCTGGGAAAACAGCAAAATCATAGAAAAGGCTTTTTCATTTCATAAAACAGTGTGTGGATCATGTTCACCTCCAAAGCTTCTCTTTCCTGCTGCAGCAGCCAGGAAAATGGAGATACTTCTAAACGCTGTGCATTCATTAATGAAAACCTCATGAAATTAACATTAAAATCATTACAGAATGCATAATGCAGAGCTGTTTGCCAGGGGGAATTCAATTAATCAAACAATCAAAATGAACATCCTGCATGTGGAGGTGAAAAAGAAAAATGAAAAATATTTCTGTGATGCTCCGCTTTTTGTCTCCCTCCTTTGATTTAACTTCAAAGATGCTGAGCCGTACTGTAGCATCATTCGCTTTCCAGCTTTGTAAATATATAGCATCAAGCCAAAAGTGTTGTTATTCACAAACACTGTGACCTACATAGTAACATTTACAGTTCTCCCCTCTGTGATCAGCAGCTAATCAAGGCTGCCCTAGTTAGGCTCTGTTAGGGAGCGTCGGTGTGTTGGCAGGGAAAAAAATTTGCCTCTGTAAGATGGAAAACACGTAACTGAATCAGAGAAAGGATATTTCCTCCAAACTGTCACTGACGCTACATAATGAGATATTTTATGTAGATATTTTGTCTCACACCCAAATTGCACAAGTTGAATAAGTGAAGAAGATTTCATTCTGTGATGCTGTTTTAGAATCAGTCTTTTATTATAAAACAACATGCTTGTTTTGTTAAATTAGCCTTAAGCACTAATTCTATATGATTCCTTTAAATTCTTTAATAATTTGAATACTATTTCCTTAAATAACAGACACATTAAATCAGTGGCTTCCATTTGTGCCTTAGCTTTGGATGTAACGCCATCTGCTGACTCTTCACAATCAGTGCTGTCATACATTGTTCACATCATGCGTTGTATTGCGCTGCTCAGTGTGTAAACATCTGTTTAAATGCCAGGCTAATGTAATGACAGATCTTCAACCTGTTTGAAATTTAAGCTGCATTTATTTTTTATCCTTTTTTTCTACATATATGCTTTTTAAGATATTCAGAGGGCAAAAATAGGAAAACATTAGTTGGAAAACCATGTCAGTGAGCAAAAGCATAAATCTTTACTATGTCTTTTCCCTTTGTGTCTCCTGTGCTCTTCCTGCTTATTTTCTGTTTCTCTACTTTCCACATCCTTCTCTCTCTCTCTCTGATCTCTTCTTGTCTTTCTCTCTTCAACATCACATTGTTTCTGTTCATTTCTCTTTCTGTCCTCTTTCTCTGTAACTCCTCAAAGCTCCCCTACCAAAGTATATTGAAAATAATTAAGTTAAATTATATACCTTCTGTATTTCATCTTGGTGTGAGTTTGCATCATTTTGGATTTAAATTACAACAATGTGTACATAACATATTTAAAATGTGTTGTATACAGTAATATATTTAGACAATAATAATACAATAAAGAACATATATCTCTGTGGTCAGTAGTCCTACTCTGTGATAAGGTCAGTTTTTGTTTTTGTTGAACAGCACAGACACATGATGCTGATTCAGTACCTGCTCTTCCTCTCATCTTCATCACCATCTCTCTTTCTTTTTCTCTCAGTCTCCTCATCTTGTCCTGTGTGTCCTCTACTCCCAAAGTCTTCTCAGTTTCATTTCTGTCAGCGAGCAAAGTAAACACATGGGTGAATTGACATAAACATGCATATCACAACTTTACATAAACTAAACCGAAAGAAAAGGATTTAAACTTCAGTTTAATGTTCATTAGCCTGACACTGGATGGATTAATGTTAGCTAGCTAGTTCATTCACTCAGGTGAGACTGACTATCCTTCATGATGATAGACAGCCTGTGTGTACACAGGAGCTGTGTACATGTATGTACACGATGTCTGGAGACGAATGACAATGAACTACAAACAAACCGTGAGTAAAATTATCCTTTATTTATTTATTTTTACCTGTATCACTCTGCGGTGGTTTCAGCTTCCTGTCCGGTTTGTTGACACTAATCAAAGATCCACCATGTTGAGCAAAGATGTTGTAGTGACGACAAGATGGTTCACTCCACCCACTGACACACAGCCTATGACACAGGTGATGAAGGAGATGAAAGTAGGTGATCTTAGCGCTGTACAATATCTTTACAGCACAGAAGTAAAGTTACTTAACAGTGGCATATCACTTATAACGCCTACTGAGCATGTTTATGCTTAAAATTATTATAGTGCATTTTATTATGCCTTGGAATGATCACACATTTTCTGTAGTCTTGTAAAGTTTATGTGATAATAATCAATGTAAACACGAACAAAAACTGCTGGAGAACTGGAGTGGAGGGTTATAAGGTTTCAACTCAAACGGTAATTGGGAGTAAGGTCCCAGCTTTTATATTCAAACCAGTCAGTTTGAATGAGTACACTGTGAATGTGGACTGTGACTTGAGAATAACCCTCTCGGGCAGTTAGGTCAGTGCATTTCAATCAGTGGCTGTAAAAGGCAACTACTGGTGACAATGACAGTAGCTGACAAGTGAATAAAAGACACAACTCACATTCCACATACTGACACCTGAAAGACCTTTGCAAGCATATATTTACATTATATTTATCTCCAGTCTGATCACTGCTGTAGTTATGAGGGATGTTTAAATTGGCACAGTAGACAATGCAAGTCTGTTTAGTATCTTCATCAACAAGTGAATTCAAAGTGCCTTACAAGAGGCATAGAAAGGCATTAAGACAATTTAAATATATGATTTAGAGAGAATAGAGTAAAAAAAAAAGAAGATAAAAATGAGCTAAAATTGAATGAAACAGAAGAAACTGAATATCAAAAACAATAATTTGCCATTAGAGAGCAGTGAAAGACATCAAGTTCATCTAAATAAAATGTAAAGTCAAGTAAAGTACAAGTACCTCACAGTAAAATGCAGCATTTGAGTAAATACACAGTTACTTTTCCCCAAATAATTGCATCCTTGGTAATCAGCAGTCTCCTTAAGACCAGTGTTGGAAAGTGTGGAGTGTATTTACACAAGTATTGTACATAAGTTATGAGTTATGAGTTTCTACTCCACTACATTTCAGAGGGAAATACTGTATTTTTTACTTAATTACATTTATTTTATTTGTAAGCAGTACATAAAGGAGTATATTTACAACTCAAGCAACCAAGTGTCTACAAAATGAAAAAAGTTCACTGAAGCTGTTGTAAAATATGTGAGAGTTATGATGAAATACAAAAACAGTGAATACTTCCAGTTGTTTGGAGTGACTGATACTCTCCTGATCCTCCACAAGGTGGCAGAATACACCACAAGAAAATGTCTCTTCAGCTTTGATGACTCCTCAGTACCTCTGTCCCTGTTAATATACAGTGGTTTCAAGTATAAGTTTAAATCAAACACAGTCCTGTTATAGCTGCAGTGAAAGCATGATGTGAGGACTGGACTTATACATTAATGACACTGTCATCTTATTTAAAGAAATATAATGACATGTATGCACCATTCTTATTTTATTCTAAAACATTCACACATTTCATTCGATCTGTATTTAATACAGATTAAATCAGCCTGGAGAATTAAATGGAAGCAAAGCTGGATTTTAAAGAGATATTAAAAGGTTTATTACAACAACTTATCAATTCAAATTTTATACAGAACTTTCACAAGTTACAGGTACACTTTCAACACAGTATCACACCCCCATTTTTTTTAGCAGTTAAGCCAAGGTAAAACAAATAACCAAGGCTTTCATTAACTTAGAGTCACAACTCAAGTTGAAACAACTTGTTTAATGATATTTATCTGACTGAGACATTATTGAACAAACAGTTAAATTCTCGCAGAGAATTATTATCTCATGCAGATAGCACATAACAGTGAAATCATAATTTAAAAAAACATACTTTAAGAAAACAATGTGTTAGCGTCTCATAAAACTACACAGTAGTAAGCCAGTACAGACTAAGAGAAAAGGCAAATTGACTTCATGGTGTGATTTTCTTCCTACATTATTTCAATGATGAAACGCTCACAATTCTTACAAAGCAGTAGTAGTGTTACTCTAATATACATGATGTGATTCCAGTTCACATCTGAATGCTTCAAATTTTACATGGATAGTATTGAGACAGGAAGAGGCCTATCCTAGTGATTTTAAAGGTCAGTTTTTTGTAACTGCTAACAGAGTTAATGTGATCAACAGAGCTCAGCTACTGAATCCAGACTATCCTATAAAAAAAACAAAGTACATAACACCTTGAAAGATCACGTACAATGTATCATTGATGTTATTTACAATGTTTTCTAAAAATGTCATCTAGAATCTGATCATGAAAACAGCATAATGTCCTTAAGTGTTCTGCATTAGACACTGTAGCCATGTAACAGTCACTTGTAAAGCAAAGACAGTATACAAAGCAAGTCATCTCCCCTACTGAGCAATTATGTTCATGAGAGCCTTAATCTGAGAGAACGACGAGTAACTTAAACTAATCTGCATTAAAAAGGTACAGAAGTAATTTATACAAAAACATTAATGGCACTGAATGAAGTCAACATCACCATGATTGAGTAATGGAAAAGGTACTGCAATCCTACAATCACTGCTTCAGGAACAATCAGACTACAGATGGAATGTCAATGAAATAACAAATATTTCTAACCAGCTCACTCCCTTAAGACTATTTTACAAGCAGAGGTGAGCTCAAACATTCAAACTGCACAACGTGACTACGGCTGATCTCACTCACAGAAAAGTCAAAGTCAAATTTAAAACTGGATTCATTTGTGTAATGTGACAGTATTCAAATCTACCTCTAAAAAGCTGCCGGTACTTAATGTGTGGACTGTCAAACTCTAAAAAGGTAAACCCGTCATCTCTCAAAAAGTGCAAAATGGAAAAAGCAAACTGTTGAAAAAAAGTGACTGCTCTTTATGCATCTACTTCATAAAGATAGTGCTTATAAAAGTCACGAAAAACAAACAAGGAAACTTATCACAAATGAGCCACAAACCACTTTGGTAAGGTCTCTAACAATTCACTGATCGACCGTTCAGGCTGATCGCTTTCAAATAAAAAAATATATAAGATTAATAAATAACTCACACAAATACAAAAACATTTCAGAAACGTGTGTTTTACATCTTACACCTAAAGTGCCTGTTCTTTTGTCTTCGATTCCAGAGAAAACATTGCATTTTCAAAAGCATTGTCTATGGAGGACAAAATGGACCAAAACATAAAACAAACCAAACAAGAATAAATTAAAAACAGTGCAGTCCAAACTGAAGCTGAGAGAGAATCGCTTTCCTCTGTTTGTCACAGAGATACAAGAGGCAACAGCACTCCAGTGTTGACGCTCGGGGCACAGTTTGGGACGATCAACTCCCTGAAGGCTGAGTGGCGCCCCTCCGCGGCTGGCTCTCCTCTGTGCTCTGGTTCGATGTGTTGGCAGCAGCAGTGGCGGCAGCGGCGTTGGATGGGGCGGAGACGGCCGGGGTCGTGGAGGAAGAGCTGACCCCGTTGGAGGTGCTGATGGAGCTGTGCTGGATGGCCTCATTCTGGGGGCTGCCGGGGACGGACATCTCCTCGCAGCTCTCATCTTTGTCGGAAACTGCAAAGGTAACACAGAGAAAATCACTGTTTGGGCAGCTGCAATACATTGCGATAATGTCTAGATTTTCTTACACTGCTGTTCCCTGCTGTTTTAATTAACAGCATTTACCTGATATAATCCAGAAAGGCTCAGGGAAGCTTTGTCATGTAGGCCTAATCAGATGTAAAAGAGCTATTTGCATGTGGTGTATGCAAACCATTTCATTAATCCCCATAATGCTACTTCCGCACCCCTTCCTTTAATTAAAGCTCCAATGTCAATTTAAACCCACATCATAAGGGTGCATTACATTCTGGGGCATGTGGCAGTGTTTCCCATCCCTAACTGCATTCTCATTTGTTTTTTGTTACCTTGCCAACTACTGCAGCGACAGATGATTACAGCACCTGATTTTAATGATGCTCACACTGGAGAGTAGGGAAGACTTGGAGTTGAAATGCCACCAGCTGTTAGGCAGTTGCATTGAATTAATTGGATCCGGATGGGAAAAAAAAAAAGTCTACTCTCATGCTCTGTTTCATAAAGGAATAAGGAGCACAATGATAATTAATATTGCTAATGATATGAAGTCACTTGTTATGGCACTTTGTAATTAATGACTGGGACTCATATTTGAGATTGTAAAATACAGATTCAACAGCAAAAAGACGCAATTAAAGCACAACACAAATGTCTTCACATTAGAAGCGTCATCTGCCCTCTTGACTGGACTTCGACCGTGTGATTTAGTGCAACTGAATGTCAAAGCGCTATAAACTCCCTTGCTGTTCTGCCATGCAGAAGGTCAACCTCAGAGTAAATCAGCTTGGTGGTTTTGTTCCATGTTCAAGTGAGCATTATTACTCCTAACGACATTAAGGGCTGGCCGGCCGATGTATAATAATACTCGGAAATTCTGGTTCCCACCCCCAGGTGGCTGGAGCTTCTTTCTGCTCTCTTGGTTTCTGAAGTGGGGTTCGCTGTAAGCAGATGGACAGCTTGGTGTGCCAACTGAAAGCCATGTCCTGGCTTGTTTGCGGGGCAGTCTGGGTAATTTCCTCCCACCTGCCATGGTTACGCCTGGTCAGGACGATGAAGGGTATTACCAGGTCTTGAGGGCAGTGTAGCCTTATGGGGTATGTTAACTCTCAGAAAACTGAGAGCCTGATGAGGCCTTTATATCACTGAGAGCCACGGATCAGTCAGAATTAAATAATGTGTTTTACTAATTAGTGAGATAGATTATTTCAGTGATTCCTAACCAGGGGCGCTTGTACCCCAGGGAATACTTGTACAGTTGACGAGGGGTTAAGTGGAAAGACCGTACAGTAGTTCCAGTAATTAGAAAAAAAAGAAAATATATTTGATTTTAATATATATATATATATATATATATATATATACACATATATATTGAGTCAGTCATAACACCTATAAGTAAGTTTGGTCAGCTTTGCAATCACAACACTTAATGTGTTCAATGGAAACATAGATACTGTAATAATGTCTTCTTTTGCATGATCAGTACTGTTTATAAAACCCAGTGTCTAGTGATGATGAAGAGGCTGTGGGGGGTACGTCAGAAGAAGGTTGGGAGCCTCTGGATTGTTTCATTCTTTCAACCAGACTTTTATTTTCACTCTCACATTAGTTGGCTTTCCTTCTTGGCTTGTCTAAAATATACCCCACCTGTCATCATGAACCAAACTGATGAACTGGGGTACTTGGATGGGGTTATTTTTTTTCCAAACTGCATAAAAACTGCTCCAAATGTCATCCTTCACAAAAGGTCTACAAACACAGGACAGACATCCTCAGCAAACACATGAAAAAGATGACCCAATTCATCTGCGAGTCCTGCTAAAAACAATCCAGACGACACTAAATGAGACCTGGCTCTGACAGCCCACTCTAGCCTGGAAACCATCAGTCCCATAATGCCCATGACGTGTGTCAGTGGGATGGTTAGCAATAAGGGATGCATAATGAACAGCCCAGCTTGGTGGACATCCCACAACGAGAATGCTCTGCAGTCTTGTCAAGCTTGCTGCTTTAATGGACTCATTTCAGAGGCAATCATTGTCAGTACAAGTCAGCGGTGGTGTGGTGTCGAGAGCACGGTGGAGAAGTGGTTTGGAGCACACTTGCTCTCGTTGCATGCTGGCTCATCTGTGAGGGAAGGTGAGTTATGACCAGAAAATCAGAATGACAGAACCCCAGTCTCAGGAAACAAAGAAATATAGGTGATATAACTCTAAATGAGACCATGTGACGAGACTATACTGTGCAGGCTGACAACAGGAAATTTAAATGACTGTAAATGGCAGAATCTTCTTGTATATTCAAGTATTCATAAAGACGAGCATGGCATGTAACCCGAAGACATTAAAAGTTACACTTTAATTATCAAGTGGAGGTGTAGCATGTTTTCATATTCATTCACAGCAGATATTTAGCTTCATCTGACAAATGTTTATTTAGATGTCAAGTGCAGAGAAACAATTGCTTTCTAGTGGATACCACCTGTGGCCTCTCGAAAAGACTCTGACAATGCCACCAGTAAGAATTTGTCTCAAGCAACATTGTCCATAAATATCTAAACTTTTGCAAAGTCCCCCCCCCCAAAAAAGGGGATTTAATATGTCAGGAGCTCTTTCCAGTGGGCCATAAGTAAGACGTGTCCTTCTAGTGGTTAGCCGGAGCTCATTTTAGAAGTATTTCACTGGAAGCCTCGGGCTGAGAATAATGGAGCATTACTCACTGTGATAGCCAGATTTCTTCTGCATGGCGGTTACAGGGCAATCTTTATGAGCCAGAAGAAGCTGCTTCAGCTGAGCCACTTCGTTTCTCAGCAGGGTGACTTCATTCTTTGGGAGAGAGGAGACACACAACAGCACTCAATAAAATGGTCACTCTGGAGCATGCAATACGTCAGATTCAAACGTGAAGACAAACAGATGACGTGTGCACATAGTTCAAATCTTCCATGATGATTTTACCAAGCTAGCTGGAGATCAGATTTCAGCCACTTTTTGTGTTAATTAAAATATGATTCAGTACCTTTTGCCATGACATAGAGCCTGACAAGTACTTGATTTTTGCAGCCAGTAGTATTATTGATATTTGAGACAACAACATATCAGTTAATTTGTATATCTCAGAAGATATAGAACAGAGATGTAAAAAATTAACCCATCAACAGGGCATCTTCTGTTGCTTTAAGATGTACAAATTTCATCTATCTATGCTAGAACTAGATGTTAACTGGCACCAACTTACAGTCTGAATGTGGCTTTGTGCCCTCTATAGATGAATAGTTGTATCTTTTATCTAATGCGAAATATTAATGGGATCACAGGTTTAAACCACACATGACCACGACATTGCTGCAAATAAAGAAAGAGCAAACACAAGGAAAGGTAACACAACAATGAATGAATTGAGAATAAAGTATGATGTACTTCTTCATTTATGTTTTTCCTACACAATAATTATGGGCCTTCACTGGCTTCCGACCAGCACATTTGTCAGAGGTGAGCTGTTCGGACTGTCAGTGCAACTTTGTAGATGCTACTGAGATTTACACTCTTGTGTCGTTACAGCTCCCAGGGGAACTGAGGATTTCTGCATGTCGTAAAAGAGAGCCACATTACGCTGAAGGTGACTTTAACTGGATTTAGAGCGGCCAGGGGCCCGCAGAACACCCAATGGCAGATTTAAGCTCCTTCTCTTCTCCTTTAAAGGACTATGGGCAGCTTAATCTATTAGTCTAAAAGCAGCCAATTTATTTGATTCCATCTGTTTAGTCTTGCTGGTGCTGGCAGGGATGAGTTATTGTAAGACAGATTTAAACACAGCTGGAAGGAGCGTATGTATCACATGTAGCCAATGCCATATTCACTGTGCTTCCACCATGACTGCTGCCATTTACAGCTAATATAACCACAGGCATTCCTTTCTGCTCTCCCTCCAACTCACTGTACAGAAGCATATAAGATACACTTGTACAGAAAAGTCACAAAATGCTGTGTCATTAGTTGTTTGTGAAAAAGGGCATCCTACTTTTACAGCCTGGCTCACTTACAAATGCATTTCAAAAATCATTTATCTGTAAGGTGAAGTCAAGACAATGATAGTTAACACTGCCACTGACACAGCCACAGTAACATCAAACTACATCATACAGAGAATGTTAATTCTGATTAAGCTGGACTTTTGAGAGTTTAACTTATTTCTAACTTTGTGAATTAATCAAAATTGAGCAAATGGGCCTTGGGTAATGCTGGGAGCCCTGCGAGCTGCCTGGTCTGACACCTCATTAAAAAGCCAGTTAAGGATGATGTTAAAATAATTGTGCATCATTAGAGGCAGTTTCACTGATCAGCTGGGCCATGTCAGCATGGGGGTTTTTACAAAAACTGCACTGCTGATTAATGCCTCCATATAAAGCACCCTTTTATTCTCTGCCACATGTTGTTCCCTTCTTTGTAGTTAACCGTGAAGCTCTTACTGTTTATAACCTCGTTCACTCACCTATCCTTCCCCTTTCATCTACCTATATTTATGTGCCGGTGCACCCATGACAAGTGGTGATAACTTGTTTTGTGAACCAGATATTAGCGACATGAACTCATTTCTTTTCCACTACTGTCTGTCCCCTCCTCCACCTTCCACATCTTACTCTGCTTTCATAGAAAAATAAGACAGTGAGCAAATAAACACCACATCTCATTTAATTGTCTGGAACACCGATGTGCTGCACCCCCGGCTCACACTTATCAACAGAGACAGCAGATACATGAACTGTTTCGAACTTGTCAGCATCAGATCCTAATTGCTTCCAGCGAAATGAAGGTTCAAAAAGACACCTTTCCCTAGGAGATTTTTGAGGCCATTCAGTAAACTGCTGAGACAGAAGCGAAGACACGCTTGTGTGCAGCTGACATCTGGAGGATACATCTTTATTGACAGGGACATATCGATGTAAAGGGCTCACACACTGCTGCTGTCACACGACAGCTCTTCTTAATCGGCTTTAATGACTTCATCACCACAGAAGGGAAAAGTCTGTGTACTCACGCTTATGCCAGCAGCAGACAATAATAAACAGACACGGCATGCATACGAACATAAACTGACACAATGTCAGTAGCTGTTGTTAGATGCAGCGAGTAAAGGGTCAGAGGTAAAGAGTACCTGTAGTTGTCCGTTCATGGAGCTGAGGTCCTCGGCTTTCTTCTCCAGAGACTGGACCCACACTTTCCTCTTCTGCCTACAGCGAGAAGCCGCAGCTCTGTTACGCTCCAGGAACTTGCGCCTCTTCTCATCAGGGTCTTCACTTGTGGTTCTGCGCCGCCGACCCCCTGTGCTGGGAGGGTTTTGCGCAGGAGGCACCGGAGAAGCCTTTACAATGAGAATAATGTCATAGAACAATTACTCTCAGAAAAGACAATTGTTGTGCTTACAAAAGGCTTTAATGGAGAGAACAAACAACATTTACACACCCACAAATAAAAGGCTACACACTGTAGTTGTGAATACTCACAGGTGTCTCTGTGGTGGAGGTGGCTGGCTGTTGAAGGGATTGGGGAGAAGGTTCCTCGGTTGTGGGCAGGTGAGGAGCTGGAGCAGGAGTTAGGACAGCAGTCGGGGCTGGAGTTGGGGTCGAGGTTGGGGCAGGAGAAGCAGGAGCAGCAGTGTGGGTTACAGCGCTGCTTTGGATTTCACCACCATCTCCATTGGTTACCTGAGGAAGCTGCTGGCTTAATGTGGCTTTCAGTTTCTGAGAAGAGAATTCAGCACAGGGGAAACAGTCATGAACCATTCACGCAAAGAAATGGTTTGTTCAAGAGGAAAGTGATGATAAATTATGTAATTATGGTAGAAAGGAGTTCATACTGCCAGTAAACCATTTTTTCTTTTTTATCATTCAATATATTTGAAAGAATTAGACTAAATAAAGTAACGCATTTGAAGGGCTTTTAAGCGATAGACTGTTAATTATAATCAAACACTAGAAATAATAATCTGAAATTCAAATCAGGTCATTCAATTGTAACTGAGATACACTTTAATTAGACTAAAACAGAGTATGCACAAGGTCTGATATTTTCATTTCTAAAAACAATGACGTGCTCAGTAGCAGAGAAGTAAATCCACAAAGTGAGATCATAGCAGAGACCTAAACTGTCCAGTATTCAAGAACACAGAACACATCTCAACTGTTCACAAAAAGTATGTGCTTAAAGAAGTTCAGGACAGAAGTTCCAAAACATGAATAATGACACCAGGCATAGCAACCTTAGCAGTTTGTGAACAGACTGTAACACCTTGCTTCAATGAAGCTACTGAGTTTAGAGCAATCAGCAGAGAACAACAAGAGGGATATATCGCTGCTGACTTTATTAACAAGGATGGTTACTAGATTATATGAAATATCGTCCTTCTACGACTACTTTGGTGATCTAATTTTAAAATCAAGGTAATACAATAGGATTCTAAAATAAAAAGATGAAATAAGTCAAAGAGGCTAAAAAGAAATTCTGTAATGGTAAAAAAAGTTAAAAAGTTGAATTAAAATAACCTTGCACAGCAAGCATGTAAAACACTCATCACATTCATCTGGATTCAAAGGGTGATGGACATCCTTGGCACGTAATGTGAACCCCAACTATCAAAAAATTTACTTTTTAAACCGTTGACTGCATGTAACACACACGCACACACACAAACACGACCCATTCACAGAAACTATTGCTCCACAGATTGGCATCCATGATTCACAGGCCAATTCCTCCAGCATCAAACACTGAGCAAACAAGGTGAAAGTGAATGAGCCTTTCGAAGCGATAACAAAGTGAGAGGGAATACATTTACATGAGAAAACAGAGGACCACATTATTCTAACAACTACCTTTGCCAGAGCAATCTATCTACCAAATTAGTTTATCGTGTAATACCCTTCCAGAAGCTCTTCTGGCAGAAACAAGATATTATTCTCTTGGAATGGCCCATAGAAAGAGGGAAAAGCCAGTCAGATTCATATTTCATCTCTGCCATGGAAACCTCATCAGTGTAATAACCCTCCATCTCATGGGTGTTATTCAACCATCTGCTACTATATTACTTATCTTTATTTTGCAACTAATTAACAGCATAATCTTCTAAATTCAGCAAGTTAATTATCATTATTGTGGTCTTTGCAGCATCATCAGTCCTTGTAAAGTGCCGTCTCCACGCCCCCTGAGAGCCAGGTGGGGGCGGGGAGCGGGGAGCGGGCAGGTTGAGCAGGGGTCTGTTTTCTTGACGCGGGCTCATTAGGTGTTTGCTGATGAGCTGAGTGCAGTGGGAGGCGCCGGGAGTAAGAGGGAGGGGGTGCAGGTCAGGCAGGATTCTGCTGAACAAAAGGTTCCATGCAGGGTGAGGCCGACTTAATGTGCCTCGATGAGCGTGTGCCAGGATGCCCCCCAGCTGGCTTTCGCTGGTAGCCCCCCCCCCCGGTTGGCCCTGGTGACGCCGTGCTGAGCACAACGCTGTCTCCACGTTTGTCATCTCCCCACCCCATGATCCCTGACAAACACCCTCCCCTCCCTTTCCCTTCTTCTCCTCCTCACCAGTCAGGATCAATCCCTCCCTCCCATCCTCCTCTTCATAGTTTATCTGTTAATTTCCACAGGCAGAGCATGCTGCGAACACTTACAGGTTCCCTGATCCGTGCTTCATCACATTGCCACTGATCTCCCCCACAACGCTTCATATCCCTGCCCTTCAACGATCACTTTTTACACAGGAGGACTTAGTTACAAGACTGCTGTGACCGTCTTCTCCCCACAAAAAAAATAATTAGAATATTTGTTTTTTTTTAAAGTAGCTAGATTATTCAAAATAATTATTTTCATTAATGATTAATCTGTGATTATTTTTTCAATTAATCAATAAATCCTTTAATCCATAAAATATCAGATAATAGTGAGAAATGCCTGCTAAAATTTCGCAGAGTCCAGGGTGACATTTTCACATGTCTTGTTTTGTCCAACCAACGGTTTAAAGCACAAAAATATTCAGTTTATTAGACAAAGAAGAGCAGCAGTTGGTTTTACTGGTTTTGTTTTTTTGTTTTATTGTATTGATGTCAAAATGTGTAATTTACTATTATTGTTAATTTCCATTTTTGTTTTTGGCCAAATATTGATGAGATTTACAGATGATTTACTCCTTATTTTTGTAATTGTATTTTTTTTATTTGACTGATGGTTGCAACTCTGTATAAATCAGTAAACAGTAATTTATTTTGAATGAAATATTAGATAATAAAATTCATCTGGATGAAAGGGAGGTTGTCATTAAAAATCTGACAATAGTTTTGGACACTGCTCACCCAGGCCTTCTCTAGCTCCCTCACCAGGTCAGAGGTAGGAACTGTTTCCTTATCGTCAAGCTCTCTCATTACTTTGGATGTTATGATCTCTTTCAGATGGGAAATAACAAGACGCAACATGGAAATAACATTTGATGTAAAAGAGGAGATAACAAATACCAGCTTTGCTTCTGATTGGGCGGGCTGTGGCTGTAGCTGCGCCTGTGGCTGTGGCGAGGGAGGTCCTGGGATCCCGGGGACGTTAGGCACTACGGTGACAGGTCTGACAAGCTGACAGCAGAGACACAGACACAGATCAGCACAAAGAAAATTAGTCTTCGGCAGTAAAATGGCAGGCGGCGCTCCCCCCACAACACAAACACACACACACACACACAGCCACGGCAGGCTCTCAGAGTTTCCTCATATCTCAGCCTCATTAGGTTGGATGGCCTGTTATTTTGTGGAGGCAGCGCCACATGGAGATGCAGTGTGCACGCTAATGAACCTCTGCCTGCCTGCGTGAGAGCATATGGACAGGGAAAGTGAAGAGAGGATGGAGAGACATGAGTCAGAAGGGCAGAGCCAGGCCTCCTCTCAAAGCCGCTGACAATGAGACAGAGGGAGGTGGGGAGAGCTGGAAAGGGAGAGTAAGAAGAGGGGGGAGGAGGAGATGATCGAGTGAAAGGGAGGCCCACTGGTGGCTCATGTTCTCCATTTACTTTTGCCCTCCTTTGCTTGTCAACGGTCTTCCCAATCCCCACAGACTGGAAAGATACAGGTTTTTTTCCCTGCTGTGCCGCTATCAGGAGATAATCATCTGCTGCTCAGTGTTCCACACAGACAATCAGGACCACAGTGAACAACAAGACAAGCTTCCACATGGGGGAGTTAAAAAAAAAAATATCAACAAGACCTTCATTTACTACATATTTCCTATACGAGACACTGTCATGGGTTGCAGTTATAATTGGTTTGCAAAACACATTAGCAGCATCATCATTCTGCTCTGCCAGAAATCAAGAGCGTTGATTCTAATTGTACAAGGACAAATAGTAGTGAAGTATCCTGGACTGGAGCCTGCTGCGCCTCAGCCAATTCCTGTGTCTTTGCCACAGTGACACACAGTTGTAAGTCCATTATTTCACTCAACCTCTATCACTTTGAATTCACTGCCAAATGTGAGGTGCCAAAGTTGTTAATAGTCCCTCTGTCCAAGTAGAGCAGAGGAGATCTGTGGTATTAACACATCACTATTTCAAGTGTTTTGAATGTCACCTGAGAAGGACTTCAAATTTGCTGATGTAAACAATCATCCATGCATAGCCTCAAAATTTAAAATGTGATTAACAATGCATCATGGATCTGCATGGATGCATTTTATGTTAAATCTCCTGGACACAAAAGGCAACATTTCACAAGCAAACATATGCCCAGTAAAGCGTGTTATTTGACACAGTCCAGTGATTTTGTTGGTCTACACAGTGGGCTACAATAGTAATCTAAAGTTACATGGCTTGAGAAAATAAACACTTTAGTTCCTTAGTTTGTTTGTTCTAGTCCCTGGAAAACAGCCGTTGACAAAACTCCCCTCTAGGTGCATTTTGTAGTTGCTCTGAGCTTTGTGATATGATTGAAAGCTCAAGAATGACACTAAATGGACGTTGAGGTGAGACTTTTTCAACAGCTACTGTTTTCCAAGGACAAGAATGAACTATGAAGCTCAACTATTAAACCAACATGGACAACAAGTTCTGATGGAAAGATGAACATTTACAATTCAAGGCAAACACTATCTTCCCAATGAGGATATTGAGGATAATGTCATATGATCAAAAGCTCCAGAACAGCTACTAACCAGCTCCTCAGGTGATATTTTTCTTGTTAGTGATATCTCTGTTTGTTTAGTGAGTTCAGGTTATGGCATGAATTCTTAATTCTATTATCATTTTAATTAAAAAAATATCAGAAATGACAAAAGTAAATGGCTCATTTCAAATTTCACAGTGGACTGAAATTCTGTGTTAAACATACACTGAAACACAACATTAACATAACATAATCAGCAGGACACTCACAGGGATTGTAGTTGGAATATGTACACTTGAGCTCGTAATAGATGCAGGTATAGCAACTGGCATGGTCTGGCCGTTAGGCAGCTGTAAGAGCACAGGGAAAGTGCCAGACACTGGGCTGAAAGAGGAGAGAAAGAAATCCCAGTGAGGAAAATAACACACATCTTTGTGATTAACACAAAAAACAGAATCAGTCACAAATTAAAGACAGAAGTGGCTTCTAATATTCTAACATGAAGTCATAGTCAGGCAACAGCTGATGGGAATAAAATGGAACCCAAGACAGAACCCAATTCAAACAAGACTTAAAATAAATACACCTGTTACATAACAGAGTCAAGCAATATTATTATAAGAACACATGATTTACTGCCACATTAGATCCAGTAACATCAGTTCTGCCCATATATGGATATCCAAAGCACTTTTGCTGTTCTTAAAACACCCAGTGCTTTCACCAAATCATCTGTGTCAGGCTTTTGAAACATTCATTCAAATATTGAATATCTCTCTTTCTAACCACACTGGATCTGTTATCTCTAATAAATATTTTCATTTGTAAATAATGATTTTACAACAAGCCACCCTTAAGGAAAATTATATATGTACATTTGTCCTTGCATACATGATTGTTCAGACAGGTCTTAAACTAGTTCAAGTTACCTAAACTTTAACCTGAAATGAAACTGGCCGTAGGTGGGATTAGTCTTACAAAGCAATGATAATTTTAAGGGATATTTCATGTGTGTACACATTAATCTGGCTCGCTCCACCTCACACCAGCCCACAATTTTCACTGAGCTGTCCTTACGAAAAGCTGACACAAACAATCCTGGAGTTTTCTGTCTATATTCTAAGTAAGATTAGAGTCGACTACAACGCATGCTGGTAACAAAATACACTGATTCATTTACTTTGTGTTTAACAACTACAGCTCCCTCTAGGCTTTACGTTGTAGGTGCTCAGTGTTCAAATAAACAAACAATTAACAGGGGATTTTTGGGTTCAATACAGTGTCTCAGTAAAAACATACAAGTTTCAAAACATGCTCTGAACACAGAGTGTGACAGTGACGATTATGTGAAAACCCAGTTCATTTTTTCCCACCACGCAGACATTTAATCAAAGTTTGATATTCATATTTGAGCAAGACTGATGTTGTTGGGTTTTTGTTTTTGGTTTTTTTTTTGGAGATGGCACTTATGAGGTCTACAGCCAAAAACAAACAAACAAACAAAACATTCCTGGAGAGTGCAAATGAATCAAAAACAAACAAGCACATGCCTCATGAGCTTACCAAGACAAAACTGCACAAAATTAATTTAAAAAAAGAAAGGATGACTTAATAAAAAAACTATATTTTTAAAAATTGACATTTCGAGTTACTTACACTATAGGCCTATTAGTGGATGGGACTTGGGTAATAACAGAGCTAGATGTTGGCGATGGGAGAGCTTGCTGTATTACAACATTAGCCTCTGAGGTTGCTAGAAGTACATTGGGAACTTGGAGGGATGCAGGATGGACTATAGTGGAAGTTGGCAGTGAGGCTGGCTGCAAAGATAAGTCCTGGAAACATCATACAACACCTTAGCTGCAGGAAGTATTTAATGAAAACCAGATTATATATGATGCTGATATTTTACTTTTTCCTCAACATTAGGACTAAAATAATAATATTAGACATAAAATAAAAATGTATTTGCTCAAATCCACCTGATATCTCCCATTAGTTTTTATAAATAATATTTTGTGCAGTACTGTTAGTTATTTGGTGTTATCATAACAGTATAAGACATGTACGTATTATTTCAGTCAAGTCAAAGTCAGATTAAAATTACCAAACAGCCCAAACTGTTATTAGATGAATATTTATACCAGTGGATCCCAGATTAAATTACTGATCACAGAATCCAGAGGAACATCCTTCATGACAGTCTTATAAACTCTGTGAGATTAGCACAAATAACAGAGGCAGCCTATTTAAAGCCATTACCTTCTCATCATTTGTTGTAGATTCAGGGTGAGGCAGAGGGCTATCTCGATGTGCCTCCATAGCTGTGGGTTCCTCAATTTTGTTGCGTATGATGGGCGTCGCGAGAGGTGACAAATCCAGTGGTAACTACAGAACGGTGAAAAGCACAGAAGAGGAGGTCAGCAGCGGACAGAGGACAGATCAGAGTCAGGTAAATGTGCTGACGAGTTTAATGAGATCAACCTTTTTAATGTCATCTTCAGTTGCTTTTTTGAAGTCGTGGTCGAACGGACTCGCAAGTTCATTGAAGAGCCCAACCTCTTCGCAGTTCTTCAAAAAGCGGGTAGGTGTTGGGGTTTGGTCTGCAGCGGAGACAACCATCAGCCCACTGGTGTCAAAAGTATCAGTTACATCGAAATATATCAACTTCAAGAGCACTTACCAGCAATGATGACGCTGTCATTCCTTGCTGGGCCAAACTTTAGGGTCATCTCATGTTTGTGTTTGTGGACAGCCAAGTGGTCTTCATTTGTAAATCTCTATGTGAGGTCAGAAAAGAAAAGAAATAAGGATAATGAGACATACCTCCAACAATAAGGTCTGGAGCACAGCTATTGCTTTAAATGATTGAATATATATAAATAAAATATTATAAATACAACAATTCTCTACCAAAATCTATACACTAGCAGGTTTCAGACCATATCGCAGAGCGTGCAAACAATTCTAAATGAATATATAATAACAGTAAAAACTATACTTGAACTACATAAATATGCAAATTAACAAATGTATTATTGTTATTGGAATTCTTTCATATCTCTTCAAAATTACATTGGAGGATTCAGGGGTGGCTGTTGGACTTACGACCTCAGGATACTAAAAATCCTGGCTACAGACCTGTCCAACCAGGTATAGTGAGCAACTACCCAGGGCCTCATTGCACCTCCAACGCCAATTTGATTACTTGCAAATTTGTTTGGGAATTTGCACCACTGAAGTACAAAATCAACAGGGATCAGCAATATTATTATTCTGTGTTGTCTTCTAGACCATCTGTGTTTAAATGTGGCTCGAACACCTTATTGTTTTAGTTTAAATTGTGCTCGCATGGTGCATTTTCTTTTCTTCCATTTAAGATGAGGGTTTATTTTGGCATGTTTGCCTTTATTTGACAGTTTCCTAATGACGATGCGTTTCATCCAATCAACAACAAATAGAAAACCTTGTGCCAGTTAATATTACAGTAAAGAGCTGATTGGTTTCAGCCTGTCTGTACACAATATTATGAACCTGCCATCAGTAGTGTGTCATATGCACTGTAACAGGGGCAAAACAGTGAATTTTACCCCCTACAAGATTAATCAAGGCACAAGCCTGTGTTTATATACAGAGTAATTTGAAATAGTGGCACAATTTGTGATAATAGAGATTACCTGTCCTAACTTACCTGTCCACACCCAGGAGCAGTACACTGGAAAGGTTTATCATCACTCATATTAAGGGATTCCTGTTATGTCACCCTGAAATAAAACAGGAAAAGTAACAGCCTGGAGTTAAATATCAGACCTGAAGATGTGCGTTAATGTGTGTCACAAAGGCTTTGGGACATTTAACATGTCAAGCACATATAGTTGCTATACTTTACATTTATTTGAGGCACGGCGCTGATATCGGATTGGAGAGGCACTGTAAAGGTGAAGGTCTTGACATATTTGGACAAAGCATGTCGATGAAGGGCGGCTGCTTTGGTTGTTTACACCTCAGTGACAACAGAAAAGACGCTACAAATTCTCGGTCCGATTATTTTGGCCCAAATACGCGACTAAGGAAACATCGGGAACTACTTGTGCCATTTTCTGTGTTATAAATATGACGAAAAAGACACCACACATAAACCCTGTAACGTTATAACAGGGGGAGCGATCATCTGTTCCAGTCGCTTCCATGAAATAGCCTGAGCCCTGCGTTAACATACAACCGTCGCCATGTTTGGAGCTAAATACCACTGTAAACAGAGGACGTGTCAGCGTTTATTTCGAGGCCGTTTCATTGTACCGGAACTCCAGTCACTCACGGTGCCAGATATTATGTCTTTAACAACATCTTTGTGCCCAGTCGCAGTCAGTTTCTATGGTCACTTACCCTCAGCCACAACCCTCGACTTCCAAAATCCCACGTCTGTACCAAAATATCGCGACAGCAGCAGCGCGGGTTTTTCCGTAAACGTCACGCGAATCATCCTGACCAACCCTCATTACGTTTATTCGTTAAGTTTATTCTGAATAAAAATAGTCCTTCTGTTGTAGTTGTGGGAAAATACGACTACATTTAAATAACATTGAGTCTTCGTGCTTTACCATAAATCTCATATTCATTAAAGGCTAAATTTCACATGCACGGAGCAAATTTTCGACAAATATAAATGACTTTTTGATGGACGCTATGAATAACGAGAAACAAAGAGGTGCAAATACAAAACTTTTTATGAAAAGCTGTAGCTCGTCTTATCTTGCTTTTGAAATATTTATTCTTATAAAAATACATTCATATAAACTTAAATGTTTAAAATGTTAAAAAGATTAAGACTGATAATTTTGTTATTGCACTTTGAACTTTCTGAACATCTGTTAATAGAAAATAGAAAAAATTTATTTTTAAACATTAAACTGTGATAACTTTTAAGTATTAGTTTATCTGGTTCCAGGTAATTTATTAGCAGCTATTAGTGGTAGAGCACATATTAGAGGATCTTATCATTTATATTTCCACAAAGTTACAATGTAGGGCGATTAAAATGCATCACTGCATATGTTTGCCTCAATTTTTAATTCTTATCCAAAACCACAAAGTGCACAAGTATCAGCCACACAGATTTCCTTGTGCAGTGCTTATCAATTATGTAAACTGTTTTTAATCACCAAGTTTGGGGCAATAGTAATGGATTTATCTTTTTTTTTTTTTACTGGAACAAATCATGTACTCCATAAGCCCATCTTCCAGTTCCTAAAGCACAAGGTGCCATCTAAAGATCTTCAACATAGATATCCAATTTACAAGGCCACAAGAAAAGGGAACAATTCTGGAGAACGTTGGAACCAGGGAATGTTAGAGCTTGATAAAAGACCTGAACAATAACTTGTGACCAAGTTCAGGCCAATCAGCCTAAATTACAATGTCAGTTTCTGAAACAACCCGGACATTCATGACATTCAAAAAAGTCAAAACCCGTTATTTATCTTAATTAAATTGTCTAGATTTATTCAATGCCATTTACAAATGCAAGCATCCACTTGCTACCTAATTACATTACTATTTAACTGCAACTGAATCAAGAACTCATTAAAGGTGGACCCCAAAAAGCCTGCATGTGATACTCTGAGAAAAACAAGGCTGATGCATGGCAAGTCTTAAGAGCTGCTTCACAGAAAAGATGACATTCATAAAAGCTGACTGCTTTCTGCTGTGTTAGCATGATACTCCAGACAAAAGTTGCTGCCATTGTTAAATATTCAAAAACATGTATTTTAATCACGTAATTTCTTACATTTGTACAATACATGTTTTGCTTATTTCGACAGTGTCTGAAAGACTTGAAAATGTACATTTCCATGACACCAACACGGAACAATTTTGGTAGCCACAATAAAATATGTAGTCACATCTGTAATGAAAGTGTCGTACGACAGCAGATTTTTACATAGCAAACAGGATAAGGAAAGCAACCATCAAACAGAACAGTCCCATAGCTTCAGACAGGGCAAATCCCAGGATGGCATATGAGAACAGCTGCTGCTTCAGAGATGGGTTCCTGTGAATAAGAACAACAAACTGTCAGTGCCTTAACGCAAAAACAAATCATGCACCTAAAATCTATCGATCCATGTGAACTTTTAATATTTTATGGATATTTTCAGACACTGCGACAAAGCTGAAACAAACCTAGCATAGCCAATGATGAGACTGCCGAACACAGTCCCAATTCCAGCACCGGATCCAGCTACTCCGACTGTGGCAGCTCCAGCTCCGATGAACTTGGCAGCGGTGTCGATGTCCCGGCTGATGGCACTGGTCTGGAAGCCCCTGAGTGTCACCTGGGTGAGGGGGCTCTGTGGCATCACAGCGACACTGCTCTGGAGCGAGAAAAGTCAAAAAATGTAAACTTTCATGTTTAAAGCAGATACCAGGAGGCATGGAAAAGCAGTTGACGTAAAACGACTAAATTCCAGTTTCTGTGATCATTTTTATACATTTTATCAAGGATCAACACCCAACCATGTTAGCTTTAACAATGCAAATAGTTTGATGCTTTTCTTCATTTCAAACTGAAAACTTTAAACTGTACTCTCAAAGGCTTGAAAGTTGAAAGTTGTTGTAGGGTTTTTTTTTTTTTTTTTAATTATTCTTTTGAGTTTTGAGATCTTGAGTTTTCTGGCTGTTGGTCAAGCTAATTTCAAACTGTACTGGGGAGTTTTAACATTTGACATTGTATGGAGTAAATAACTAGAATTAAAAACAGCCAAAATTGGTTCTAAACAACCAAGCAAACAACTAATGACAGTGGGTCATGGGTAGAAAGCCTGCATTTATTTCTTACCTCTGATTTGTTCTCTGGCCTGGACAGCACAGAGGCAGAGAGGGGTCTGTAAAGAGCCCGGGAACCAGCACGGACCTGCAGCAACAAAAGACGAACAGGCTCAGTTACACTACACACATACATGAGCTCAATAAAACATGAAACATGTTGTTGGTACAGCTCCTAAGCACACCAGCAGACAGACAGCACCTTGAATGTCACTTTGTCACAGTGTCATTCACTGCACAGGGTGACCTGTGGCATTTGGAGATTTGTTAGTACAGTTTATGCTGTTAGAGCAACTTGTGGTTAAAGACTTATATTAATCTATGGTGCTGGCAAGCTACAATACACACTAGTGACAAACTCACTACAATACATACTTAGTGTAATTCAAATTGGTTAGCCAACTGCAGCTACTAGAAACAAAAATATGACCTTGGAGAGTGATTAATAGCCCAAGCTAAACCTATATGAAGCCCACAACACCCAAATGGAGAATACGACCATTTGTGCAAGAATTGCAGCGGGCTGTGTGAGTTCTTCAGACACACACTGCACTGAACTCGGCTAACAGAGCCTCACAATGACCTTAGCAGACGGCCATCATTGAATACGTCCGCTATGAGCTAAAGCAGTGGCACAGCGGCGGTTTAATGCAGATAAGTCACATGCACCTTGTTCATAAACATCAGAGCTACAGTGCCACCGTGTTAAACGTTTCTGTCGTTCAGTGCTTTAGCATTAGCCGACTAGCCTGCCGGCCTAGTCTGCAGATACCCTTGCCACAGTCAGTTGCAGTCAAGTTCAACCGGAGGCCCGGCCGGATTTAACGGGGACGTTAAAGAAAGAAGGACGCATTCACAGCACGAAAACACACCGAGAGATGTAAACTCACCAGCGCCGGCGTGGAGACGAATTTTGCACAGGCGTACATTTTCTACTTTAGGTAGTTTTAACCGGGTCGGTCAGATCTGGTTGAAGTCCGGGTCTCTCTGAGAAGGGAAGACCGGAGATAAGTAAGGTCAAACGGGTGTATAAACGCTCCACAGAGAAAATAAACACACTCATATGCACATTAACATCCGCTCTGAATGACGTCCTCACTTGTGTGCTGCAATGTGAAGTTTAGATGAAGGATGAAAAGGGATTTATTATAGTTAGCGTTCTCATTCAATCTGCCATCACACTTACCGACTGCAGAGGTCGAACCACAGTGGAAGAGTGCGCATGCGCGGCGTGATGTATGTAGAGGCCCGGATGATGACAATGGAAGGTCATTTCACTGAAACTTTATTTAACCGGAGCACAGCAGCAATGTTCATTCACAAAACCACTTAATCTTTGTTTACCTACACATGGACGTACCTTACACGTGTGAATACAATTAGAACAGAATAGAAACATCTTATTTAATCAGATCGTTTGATTGAAATTAAGATTAGAGAGACCTGAAAATAAGAAAAATATTCATTTTCAACAACAGAAACAGATATAATTCAAGTAAGCCGTGTCTAGTAAAAACAAGAGTGTCTAGTAAGTTACAAGAGTCATAAAAACATCAGCTTGTATAGTTTTAAAATCTCTGGGGGGTATGAAAGGACTCTAGTTTGAAGGCAGTTTGCAGTTCATTGCATTTTAAAGGTGCAAAGTACCTACAGTCAAATCTGTTAAGACTTGTGTGCACATGAGGAATTTCTATGGTAGTAGCTTTAACAGTTGAGCTTTATAAATGAATATCATGAGATAATTACTTCCTCTCTGATACAGAATATCTCCAGAATCAAAAACAACTGTTGAAACTGACTGCATGATAGTTTTATGGTTTGCAAAGGAATATGCACCCTCTCACAGGTGGACAAGGCAGGTAATAATGAGAAGTCTGGTGAAAATTTCTTATCGCCAACAAATTACATGAAAAGCCCAAAATTAATGAATGAATTGAAATGAATTCATAGAGTACCGCCTTGTACCTAAAGCCTGATAAAAAAAATATTCCTCTGAAGGAACAGATGTATTTAAAATACATTAATAAAAACAGGCAACTTACTTTATTTTGAGTCATTCCCACATACACCATCCTGCTGCTGTACATAATCAGCGTTTTGAAGACAGTCATCATCAAAACACAATATTTGCTCCAAATATACTCCTGTTTGAGTAACATTTGATCAAAAATACAGGACTCAGCTGTTTTAGGAAAGAGTTTCTGTCAGCTCCTGTCGAGCCCAAAGAAGCTGTGTGAGTTGTTTAATGTGCTCATTCATTCAGCTGATATCAAAGTGCATATTTGCAGAAGTTAATGTCTGGATAAAAAGGACACTTTTATTTTACAATCAGTCATCAATGTAAGAAAGTATGGAAATGTTACACATCATGGATTCATCCTTAACCCAGAATAAAACTTGTAGTGTCTGTCTTCATCAGGATATTACTGTGTTGGGTAATTGCCTGATGACAGGTCTATTAATAAACTTATATCTTCTCTGTTTGATTTCATTTTCTGCTGCCAGCAGCCTGATGATGTTCTCATTAGGTTATGGCTGAATAAATTTAATCTAACAAACAGTAGGAATCCAGCTTCATCATCCGTGAAGGAAATTAAAATAATGCAAATAATGCAAATGCAATAATGCTGCAAAATAATGAATGTGTGGACTATGCTGAATAAAATGTACAAGTAAGTGTTAACAAACTGACTCAGGACTCACTGATACTGCTGCGTTGTCAGGCATTAATATTTCTGAAGTCACTGGATTAAAATGTAGGAGACTTCCATCTTCATTTACTCGTTGTTATGGTGAATCGTAGTATCTAATGATGACGGATTTTTTCATTCACCATGCACTAACTTAACTCATAACGAACATTCTCAGGTTTAGTCACTCAGAATTCAGGGTAAACTTCAGCTAATCCAGCCTTATAGGTTAGGTTAGGTAGTTTTGAGTTTATGTGCAGCAGAAACGTTTCAAACCCCTGCAGATTTATTTTGAATCTCCAAATTGCAATACAAAATTTGTTTTGTGTTTTATTTCAAGCTCTAATAGGGATCCCACGGTGTCTTAAATATTCACCCGTTCACCCGGGGCTTTTCTGTGTGGAGTTTGCATGTTCTCCCTGTGCCTGTGTGGGTTCTCTCCGGGTACTCTGGCTTCCTCCCACAGACCAAAGACATGCAGGTTAGGTTAATTGGTGACACTAAATTGCCTGTGGGTGTGAATCTGAGTGTGAATGGTTGTTTGTCTATATATGTTGGCCCTGCGATGGACTGGCAATCTGTCTGGGGTGTACCCAGTGTCTCGCCCAATGTCAGCTGGGATAGGCTCCAGCGGTACAGATAATGGATAGATGCATTCAGTATGAATATGAATATGTCCTTCTAATTGTTTAAAATCTTTTGGGAGGAATGTAATGCCACATAATTAACATTAACCTTTCCATTCTTACATGGTGAGACACAGCAGCTCAAGACCTTGACTCAACTGTGGGAATGAGAGTCTGTTCCAAGGCTGGAACTATTTAATTGTGGCTTTCCTGTGACTCGCATGGAACCAGGAAATGACAGTTTCAGCGAAATTAGTGCGATCCTCACTGTTTTCTTTTCTTTTTTTGAAGACCATGTGCTTCCCTTTCCTGTGTATTTGCTTACACGGACAATCAGGAAAACATGTAGTTTTCACTGGAATGCATCAACAACTAAATGAAAGGTTTAGCCGGAAACAGAAGAAGTTCCTGCTTCAAGTGTATTCTGAATCTGATGATTCTGTTATGATAATGCCGCTTCTCAAACGTACATTTTTAGATTCTGGCTGAGAACACAAGAAGTACCATAGACTCTTATGGCTGCAGGTACAGTAGGAGCAGAATTCAACTAGTATTTCAGTATTAGTTTTTTTCACTCAAAACAAAACCTGCCTGCCGCTGTCCACTACTATCACCTGTTGTGTTGTGAATTTAACACTCTGCCCAGAGGGACTGATGACTCTGGGCCCTGTCTGTGCATCTCACAGGCTGATGGTGGAGCTGTAGGCTACCAGCGCCGGGCGGATTTGTAATCGTGATGAATGTCTCCACAGCAGCTGGTCTGTGATGGAAAGGTAATGAGCACAGGGAGTCTGCCTTCTTGCTGCATGCTGGCTTTAAGGGAGGAAGGTCCCAGTGGTGCCTCAGGTATGATCTTTTCAGTTTTACAACGAACATGAAACCACAGATTCCTGACCTCATGGGCACTGAGTAGAAACAGTATATATATACCAGGAAATGCTGAAGGAGACAGTGAACGATCTTTATGCATTAAAAAACACAGAAAAGCTGCATAATGTACTATTCTATTCTATTCTGCTCTGTTCTTGTCTTTTCTGTTCTATTATGATTTATTCTATTCTCCGATCCACTCTGTTCTGTTCTTTTCTATACTGTTCTGTTCCGTTCTATTCTATTTCTATCTACGCTATTCCACTCTACTGTTATATTCTATTCTGTTCTGTTCTACAACAGAGGAGAATCAAATAGACTATTCTTCTCTGCTCTACTCTGCTCTGTTCCATTCAATTCTATTTTAATTGATTCTATTACTATTCTATTCTTCTTTTTTGTTCTCTTCCATTCTTTACTATTCTGTTCTGCTCTATTCAATTCAGTTCTTGTTATTCCACTATAATTTGTTCCGTATTTCTATTTAGAGCTTGTTCACAATTTTAGGTCGTTACAAATTACTGCTTTTATCAACATATGTAAAACACATGCAATGATCAAACCAAACCTCTGTATCAAAATGTCATTAAAAAAGCTACTGTAATCTGGTATGACTGTTTCTCGTGTCCAGTTCTTATCATCAAGTCACAAAACTTTTACTGCACCATCACATGCCACGCCTAAGGCTGAGGAGCTTGAACATGACTTGTAGCAGTGAAGAACAAGGTCATTCCTATAAAGGTCCAGCAGAGGGTGCAATAGGGTCTAATCATAGGCTTCGAGATCACAGCCCTTGCTGGCAGGGTCATAGTAACTGGACAAAAGGGAAAAGAAACTAACTTTACGTTGCAGCACAGTTCTAAAATTCATTATGGCTTACTCAGAGCAGAATATTTACTGTTCTTGATATACACCTGAATAGCTATCCCACAGATAAAATACGTTATCCCATTTTTGTGGCACTGGACCAGATTTGGTGTAAACTTCTTAATCTTAATGGTAATTATGAGTAATATTTGAATAAGTGCAGACAGAGCTTTTGAAGCAAGTTTATTACATGACAGGTCTTTAATTTCACATTGTTGACATTAAATTTCTGTTAATGCAAATGTAAAATGTAAGAATGTATTGTAGGCCTGAGTGTAATGGTGGCTCCATTACACTTATAGGTCGGAGCTAACCGTATGATAAAACATGAGGATTTACAATATATTAATTGCAAGACAGCACATATCAAAGTGGCCGTTAACTACCCGAGGTCAATGTCATACTGTCTAATTAACCGGGCAGCGGCTGTGTGGTCCTACATGGCTGTGGAAGGTGGAGAGAGCAGCCCATCTCACCCCCTCCACCCCCCCCTCCACCCACCCCTTACCCACCTTTTACTTCCTCCCATTCAGAGACACGCACGCACTTGCTGTCTGAGTTCTTGCATAGAACACTCTGAGACATTCCATTTGCATGCCCGCCCCATCAAGCTGGATGCACTCAGACTGGTAATAAAAGGCATTGACCCCCTTAACCTTTATGAATTACAATTTGTGCCTGCAGCACGTCCTGTCAGAGGCCTCAGAAAAGCAGGCACCTCAGCCGGGGTGTGTGCGTGTTGTTTTGCAGTTGTTAAGGAGAGGGGAAAAGGTTTTTACAGCTCCTCGTCGGAGCTCCTGACAAGCAAGGAGGAGGCGGTCTGACAGCAGAAGCAGGTTAGGGAGGGACTGCAGCGCTGCTGATGGCTCCATGCTAATCTCCATCGCTGGATGCCGCACAAAACTACTGAGGCTCCTTTCTTTGTCAAGACCAAGGATACACAGCCTGTAGGGGCTGCAGTTCTTCTGTGTTCCACCTCTTGATGTGGTACTCTCCTGTACATCAACTGAGGCAGAAGTATTAACTAAATAAGTAACAGATTAAACCAGATAGCCTCTTATGGAAACATCTGGCTTGGATTTCATTTCAAGTCCTTATTAAAAGCAAAAAGCTATTCAGACCTTGCTAAATGTTTCTAGGGAGAAAGAGACAATACAAAAATAAGTCTGAGATGAGAGCACGTGCTGATTTAGGTAAAAAAAAAAAAGGACTGAGCTGCAGGAGATTATTGTCATCCACATTAATATTTCAACAAAATCTGTACTGTAGATTTGAGTTTTATTTAGAGATCTGAGAACAAAGTGATTGTTTGTTTAATTCAGGGAAAAATAATTCCACTTCTTATAAGCAAAAGAGAGCATTCTAAAAACAATATGCAATATTTGAAAAACACATTATCATAAGAGGCAGTAGTTTTGACAGGACAGCAACAAAGGATTCATAACATTTATAACACAGACACTGATTCACATTCAGAGACATTATTGAACATATCTGCAAGTAGAATTTAAAATCCCACTGTGAGTGAATGTTTCTAACTTCAGTTTGTTTTGGAGGTAACTCCAGTAGTGAAGTGCACAATACTGGAAACCAGTCTTTCCCAGTTCAGAGCAGTATACCAATTAGTGATGATGATAAATATCACAGTAGAATGAGAGGGCAGGTAAGAGTAGACTCAGCAGGGTTCAGTGTTTAGAGGCATTAGCAGGTACTCTGACGGTTAACATAGAGCTTTGAGTTCCTTGTTTTGATCATAAAGTTCCCAAAAATATCTGGTGGGTTTAAGATTCAGAAACCTGTGGGTGTAATTTGGATCCCTCTCCTTTATGGAGTTTCAAAGTTTAGTCTTTACAGTATGAAAAGAACTTGTTCTCTTTATAAACTTTATGGTTTATTAAATTATTGGGTCAATTCAAGATTTTCAGAGGCTCACAGGCAACAAGAAACAAACCAGCTAGCAAACATGTGGCAGGAATATTAGATTCATCTTATGTGATAATTCAATGATCACAAAGAAGCATTTATAAATAGCTAGTGAAGCTTTGAAAATATGATGGTGCCATCTCTCCTGGGTGGTACAGTTGATAATAACAAGAGTGATGATTGTGCACCATGATAACACTTGTATTGCTGAGCAACTGCACAGTCTCAGTTTAGGATTTTTTTTTTTTTTCAAGAGAACCAAGATTGTTTAACCTGCGTAGGTCACATGGAGAACCTGGGAACCCTTTTCATTGAGTGCGTAGACAGCCTTCAGCCGGCTACTCCAATAATCCAGAGAAGGAGAACACAGGCAGATCTCTGATACGGCTGGAAATCATCCCACAGAAATGCACCAAGCTACTCCTCTTCGTGTCTGCAAGATTTAAACGACATTAGCATTCACAAAATTGATTTTTCAACAGATCCATAATAACACTGATCTTTGTGCAGCTAGTGAGCAGAGCAGTTGGAAGTGGTGTAAGAAATGCTGAGGCTTGCAGTATCATCAGTCTTTATCCAGACTTTTTAGCTAAGTCTCTAACACCCATATATCTACTGGATGCCCTATGCCTAGAAGTGTTCAACTGAATGCAGTGACTTTATAAAATAATTCCTTAACAGAAATACTATAATACCAATATTGGACTGGGTTTTAAATGAAGTTTAAAACTGACAATGTGTTTTCACTGGTGTGAACTGAGCTTTATTCCTTCCTCTGTTTAACATCAGGAAATTCAGGCAGTGACTGTGTGAACAGGAGCGTGGCTGACAGGGGCAGCCGTGCGATGATTGGTTTACGGATCTGTGCTTTCTCCAGTGACTTCAAGGTCACTAAGATTTACAATCAAATGGCTTATGACACTTTAGTAAAAGCCACCCACAGCTGACGACAGGAAAAGAAACCGAGTCAGGCCACTTTAGACGGATCTGCTTGACCTCATGCTGTGGACCATTACTGGGATGTGCTGTTGTCTGTTTTTATTACAACACCTAACAAAGATATGCACGTTAGTTTGTGCAGACAGAAGGTTGTTAAGGACGGCATATGGGGAATGGATTTGATAGACAGACAGTATATGGTGCACACAGTATAGTAGATTAGAAGAATGGTGCGTTTCAAGCTCCAGTCAAACTGCAGTTACAGTCTACTACACAAAAGAGCAATTAAATATGATTTAAAGGCCAATCTGTAATGGCAGTGTGCTGCCCCCTATTGAAATATTATTGCCCTACTACTTACTATTTTAGATGGTGATTTAGTGTGGTGTTCTGTCTAGTTTAGTTTATTTCAGTTGTTGCTCTGAAATTTAATGGCTGAGTTTTGATTTAAAGACTATTTAACTGCTAAATACGTGCATGCCTGAATGTGTAGACTGTAAAAGCTTTGATCTTTTGTCAAACAAAACAAATATATATTTTAAAATAATGATGGGTCCATAATCTTCAACCTCTAAGGTTATTTACCATCAACATGTCACACTTTAACTAATGTGAATATCCCTAAAAATCACAATATAAGCAAAAAATGAACACAGGCTTTGTTTCTATCATTAGCAAAATCACATTACCGACACTGGATATGAGACTTGTTACACATAAGCTGATATTCAAAGCATGTTTACTTAGCACTCATATGGAACGCTGTTGATTTTTATGGGACGCATATGGCTGCATTTTATTGTGCTCAATTAAATCGCTTTAAACTAGGATTAACTTTTTGGAGCGGCAATCAATTATAAAACATTTCCTTACTTAGAGCTGCTTGCTGTGTGGCTGCTGCAAATGTCTCCTAAGCGCTGCTCACAGACTGGGGTGTCAAATATGAGGCTGTCGCAACAATATTTAGTGAAAGGGCCCTTCCTGCTTTTAATGGCCTGACCTACATCCCAGTTCAGAGAGCTAATAAAGGCGGTCTGGTGTAGGTCCCGGTGCTGCACAATGTCACTCACAGATGCCCAACTCAGCAAGATCCGGAATGCTCAATTAGTTGCTTTTATAGGCCCCATTAATATGCATTAACTCTCATTCCATTGTGCGAGCATAGACAAACAGTCTCTGCTGCCGACATATCAGCCAGGTAACACTGATTCTTCTTTTTTTTAAACCCTATCTAGGACATAGAGTTTTGGTTTCATCATAAAAGCCTTTTATGTCAAATAGAGTGGTGAAGCTGTGGGGTCCTCAGCTGTGCTTAAGTACACATCCTGAGTAGTTAGTCAACGAAAAAACATTTTACTATTTCCAGCTTATCAACTGTTACTATTGTCTGTTTTTACATGTCCTATATTACAACTAATTTACAGTATTTGGCAGTTTAAGATCAACAACACACTTGAAAAGTTAACTTAGGTTTTGACAAATTGTGATGTGCATTATTTACCTTTACCATATAATAAATTGATTGAGAAAGTAAATCAGTGACAAAATGTATTTTTTAGCTGCAGCCCTAAAATATTGTAACTTTTTGAGTCCAGAACAGTTCTCAGTTATAGTAACTAGTTACACTGTTACAGATTAAACCACCTAACAGTGGATAAAACTGATAAAACTAGTTCCACTTCAACCTACCACATCAGTTATACATTAGTGCCTAAAATAATGATAATCAATAATGTGAAATTTGATACTATAACACTCACAGGGGGCAGTTTTCTGCATCAAGTACTTCTGCTTTTGATAAACACAAACTATATTTTGCTAATGTGTTAAGGTTTATATAAATAACATTTTCAAGGCAGGATTTTTAATTGTAATGGAGTATTTTTACACTGTGCTAGTATTGCTTTAACTTTTTAAAGGAGTTTGAAAGTATAAAATAGTGATAGATGTACAGATCCAGTGAAAAAACAATACAAAAACATCACACACAAGGAAGCCAGATCATAACATCTACATAGTATCATTTCCTCAGTCTCAGCTCTGCTCTCGAACCAAGACAACAGATAGCTCACCACAGAAACCTACACAATCTGGTACCACTCCTCCCACACAATAAACCAATCTGGCACACAGCAAGCTGAATCAATCATGGCACTTTATTATCCTGTCACTAGTCTGCTTCCTGCAAGTGTGTTTACCCTGTCCATGGCCCTGCGATTGTGGCTGTTCAGTGTACATTAAGACAGACATAATTGAGATTGTGGGCGGCCGAAAGTGCAGGGCTCAACCTGTTGTCGTTAATCTGTCATATTGTCGAGAGTCACAGCAGCAGTGACCCATAGGAGGCTCCACCTTGGGAGGCACGACTGATGGTGCTTTGTTGTTCATGGCAGAGGGCCTCACCTATTTTAACTTTATTGGTTTGCCACCAACGGAGAACCCAAAGAAAGTGTGATCTATTGCCCAACCTCTGACTTCAATTTCTCTGCTCTGGTCCTAATCCATGTTAGGTACTTTATGATTAGGAGTGACTCTCTTAAAACTCATCACCTCTACATTACATACTAGCATTCATAATTTGAGTGATTAAGCATCGGACTAGGTTTCTTATTTTAAGGTGTTATGATGAAAAACTCAAAGGAGCGAACAGTCATGCACAGCATAATGAAAGCTTAATACTGCTCTTTGTAATATACTAAATTATACGAGGAATCAATTGGAATTAATTGGTAACCCTTCAGATAGCAGCAGTCTCTCTTTAAATTAGATTACTGATGGTTGTGCTGAAAACTCGCCTTCATTTTGTATAAATTAAAGCTCTGGAAAAGCATTTACAAAATAACAAGATATAAATGAATGCAATCGTACTGTTGGAAAAGGTGCTTTTTACAATCACACAACATATTAGAAATAATAGCTAAATCTTGCCTCAGCGGCCTGTTATTAATTACCTGGCAAATAGGACCTGTCTGTTTTGAGACTGAGTTATAGTGGTGGCAAGAGATCACCAAAGAAAATTAAACAGCAATCAAAGTACATTTCTATCATCATAATTCTGATTGTCAGGATCACCTTTCCCAAGATGGCTCGTAACAGCACAACAAATCCTAGTTTTTATTAAGTGGTTCCAATTTGCAGCTGTTCATATTTCATATTTATGTTGTATCACAACAGCGTCATACATGTATTCCACATTCTTATTATTTCTGGTATGTGACGTGATTTATTAGACTTGGAAATATGAGAATTCTGCCATGAAGCTGAATTTAATTGATAGTTAGAGAAGGCGCAGAAAAGAGTAATCTGTGTCGTCCTCTGCGCAGAGCAGCACGATATGCTTACACCACGCTAACACAGAAACTGCAGTGATAACACCAAGCCCCTGGAAGGTTTTCATCACATCATACGTGCCTTTTATCCAGCCTTGATTTTTGCGCTGCAAAAAAAAAAAAAAAATCACAAAGCAATCACTTAAATCTCCAAGAGGATGTAAGTATCTGGCTCTGTGTCTTCAGAATGTGGCTTCTTTTATAGCGGGGGGTTATATCAGCCTGGAGACCCATAAGTTATGAAATGTCAGGATCCTATGCATTCTAATTGAGTGTGGAACAGTTAATGGCTGTGGAAATTCAGCCGCTTGACGTCTTATTCCCCTGTGTGCCATTTCACAGCCAAGCCCATGAGCCTCAATTAAATGACAAAATGGGCCCATTCTTGAAAATAACAACAATAAAAACACAAGACTATATGGCAATAATATCAGGTCTCACCTTGAATCAACAATGGTCACAGCTTGCAAATGGCTAAACAGAGACAGAGACAGTGGGGCCTATGTGAGATGTTTCATAGCAGTAGATACAGGACTATACTGTGGTGGGGCTGCAACTAACTATTATTTTCATCATTGATTACACTGGTGATTATTTTCTCAATCAATAAATTAATAATTTCTGTAAAAAATAGTATGAAAAATACACGAGAACCCAAATTGACATATTACTCCACATTCAAATACTTCAGCAATTAATCAGTTATTGAAATGTACATTAATTTTCTGGGGATCAACCAAATGATAAATCAACTAATACATACATATTGTGTATGTAAACAATATGTTGAAATAAAAAGAATGAGGAAAGGATTTAATTACTTACACTTCAAACTGATGTACAGCAGGTAAAACTCAGCCTGTCCACTGTACCCACAGGACTAGCAGCAGTTTTTTTTCAGACTCAGGCCTACTTTTCTACCAAACTAGATCATGTCCCCCCACCCCCCAACAAAACTTAAAGTTACCTATGTGTTACTGAGTAAAACTTTTAAAATCCAGAATCAATAATGCTTAAACCTAAGCCCATTTTCAGCAGATGTCTGCAATCTATAAATACACATGGAGCATGTCCTATTAAATCCTGTGATATGGTGAGGGGCTAAATATTGACCCAATCCTGATTGGAGTAGATTTTTTTCACACCCTTGCTTATTGTTTTTATGACTCTTTGACTTTAACCCCTTTACTGCTTCACTGATTTCATGCAACAAACAATAGCTTTTCAATAATTCAATTTATGGCTCGCCATAAATGGATTTCAAAGGACAATGCTGTTGCAAATGAACACGGACGATGCTTTTGGCTCCAGCATCACCCTGGTTGCCAGAGGAAAGAGAGAATATTTATTTTACGGTTGCCTCACATTCCCATTAAAACGAGGAAGCTACATTTCCAAGCACGTGGTGTAAATGTAATATACAGAGTTGAAAGAGACAGATGGTAGAGTGAGAGTCTCATGTGGCAACACTGTGCAATGGTACCACTGAAAGCCAGTGCCAAAGAAGAAATACTCCCAACACCATCCAAGGCCAGATTAGATCTATTAATACGCGTTCATGTGTATCTATCACATGCCCCAATACATACATGTTCATGTGAACGGTCAGGTCCTGATACACATCTGGCCACATTTCGTTCATCTCGTTTATTGTTAACACCAAAACACTGAGAAGTTGTGTGTGGGAATGGATCTAAGGCACAAACACAGAAATGAATCACCATCCTATTTATTTATCCAGGCCTTTCTGTCAATCACGGCAATAATCAGAAGTAACTCATTCAAATTTTGAGAAAATGAAGGATGCATTCCCTCCAATTTTCAATTTGGAAGTGGCAACTATGGCCATGATGAATGTCTGAATAGTCCATCTTCTTCCTCTCATTTCTCCTAACCTTTCCTGACAGCTTAGATATTGCCTACCTGGTAATTTGCTCTACAATAATTGTTACTGTGAGATTTCCCCCAGCTTTTAACAAGGATTCTTAACACCCTCTGTAGGTGACAAAATGCAATTACAAACACAAGTGCCCCATCGTGACTGGTCATCAGCAGCTGCCACCTCCATTCCCCAGCCCCAACTGGTTCCATTAATGAAAAAAAACAAAAGACATGCAGACAGATTCGGTAAACATTTGCTGCGAATAAAACTTTAATTAAAAGATATGAAGCTGTTTTATTGATTAACAACATCAGTGATTAAAGTGTACGGCTGACATTTTTTTCCAGGCTTGCTGTTTTGTTCCCTCTCAGAGATCATTTATTATTGCGCGGCCCTGTTTATTGATAAGTGTGTTTGATGAATGCAGATGTGGCTGTTTGGAGAGGGGGCTTGCTGATGGAGCGATCATATTGTGTGAAACACCAGGCTCAGGCAAGAACAGCTGTTGCGGCGCCGTCCACTGGGACGCCATGTTCCACCACCACCCCGAGTGCACATGCAGGCGCGCTGCTGTAAAGCTGCAACCAACATATTCACGACGTCCTAACAACTCTATGAATTTTATGACACATCACCAGAGCTCTCTCATCTCTGTCCAGCACTAAAACCTTAATTATTGAACTAATTGCTATGGCTATATTCATCTCTCTGGTAATCCTTTGGCGATTACATTTTGTGTTCAATATCAGGCTTATCCTTTAATTAAAAGGATTATTAACCTTTAAAATGGAGCCACGTGGGATTAAACCCTTGAATGTTAGTGTCAAAAGCATTATTTTTTCCAAAACAAGCTGAGAATGAGCTACATCATTTCAATCATAATCGGGAGACTGTTGGTCAGATGGCCCCTAGCTGCGGTACACGTTAGCTTTTCTAAGGAGCTGACTTACAACAGTAATAAGCCATCATCCACGTCTCCTTCCAATTAAAGTCTACAGAATGCTGACACATTACACCTGGTGGGATAACAATCAGTGCAAATAGATGGATAATGATACAGTTCTGACCAGAGAGAATCTAAACACAGTGAGAACAAGGTCAATGGGTGAACGAGTCAATGGTAAAAAACTAATTATAACACACACAGTGAGATCTTTGCCACAGCAAGCTTTCAAGGCCGTTCACCTCCGGAGCAGGTGAGTTCAGAGTTCAAAGTCAGCCTAAGTGGAGCGTGATTGAAAATCATTAAAAAATAAGAATGTGTTTCAGACAACAAAGTGGGGGTTGGGGGTTGGGGGATTGGTGTGGCCTGGGTTTGATGACACCTCATTGATCTACATAAAGCTGCATCATGTACACGAACATGAGAAACGGTAAGAAGGAACACATGCTCTGATTAGTACTTGAATACATGAATGTTAAGCTGATACCCTCAGAGTCACGGGTGCCGCTCCTGTCACCCAATGCAGCATAATTTTGTCTGATCAATACACGTCCTCATCAATAGTGCAACAGAACTATTTGGCACCGATGAGGCGAACATGAACCATGAGCAAGAGACCATGATGCTGAACCCCCACCCCATCACCCCCCCATCTGAGCTGAGTCAAGCAGTTAGAATCAAGAGCTGTTTGCCCATGCCAAAGCCACGCTGCATTATCCAGAGCAAGTCTTCATTTGAATGTCCTAATTAGTTAATTAGTTGGTGGTTAAGGATGATATGAGCATCTCATCAATCTCTCTATCTCTAAAAATAAACACCCGGGGACGGAGGCGGTGAGTCATTAGAATACTGATGACTGTGGGAAGTGTCTGTGAGGATGAGAGGTCTGCTTGTGACACTCCATATTTCCACAAACCACCCGGCTCCATAAAGAAGACTAAAGAGCAATCGCTGTGAGCATTGTATGGATGACAAGCCAAGCATGACGTAATGAGTTTACAGAAAGTCTGAGTAGCTCAATTAATATTTTGTCATGCATAGCTTTTGGGGATCCATTTACTTGTTTGTCATTGACGATGAGGGAAAACTGAGTATTAGACATGAGAATGAAAGTTGTTTTCATACATGCAGATCATCAAAATTAGTTCATTTAAAGGAAGCACGTGTTGCAATTTTTACAATTTCAATGAGGCCTTTGTTAAAGGGGTTATTAGATGTCATGTGGACTTTTTAGTAATTACTTTGGGCAAAGTAGCAGCAGTTAGGACAGAGAGTTTGTTCTTCATTTCTGCAGTGGAATATATGAAGGAAAGAGTAGAAAAGAGGGGAGAAGAGGAGGAAAGAATAGGTTAAAAATAGTTAGCATATGGCAGCATATGATTGAGTTTCCAGGGCTCTGAAAATTCACTCTAATTATTCAACGGTATCCCTCTGTCATCCTTCCCTATATGCATTCCTTTGCGTGGAAGTACAAGTGACTCCAACTAATATACATAATTCTGCTACTTAATTGGCACGGATCGGGTGAAAGTGGGCTAGGAAAACTCCTTGGAGACTAATAGGGGCACATATCATTGGCTCCATCAGAACAGTAGTCCCATAGGTGATAGAAGTCAGCAAATATTTCATGAGCTGTACTATCAAAGTACCTCACCTCTAGAGTCCTGTGCACTATCCTGCGAAGAACACTTCTGAAACAGTTCTGCTGTCAGGTGTATTTATAGCAGGCGGGCCGATGACTGATGCTAATGCCACGGAAATTATGCAGTGCACTATTGCTGTCATAACAATATGTTAGACTTAAACAGGAAGGTTAACTAAACTAGTCATTTAAGTTATAAGTGGGCCACTGGCGTATGTCTGCATCCATAGATATGGATTAAGCTGTGCGCTGCAGTAACTCCGGTTGGTTTTCAAAGACATGGTCTTAGATTTAGCCTGGCGTTGATTTAAATAATTTGGTGTTAGATGGAAAGATATGCTCCATGGGGGATTAAGTTAACTCGCCACTGAGGAAGAGGTAAAGGTTACCCCTGTGCATAGAAGTTGGACAAAATAATTTAAATTGCCCATAACATAAAGGAGCAAAGGAATTAGTCTCAGAAATCATGATATAATGTGTTTAAAAAAAGACACTACAACAGTGAGGAAAAGTCCAAATAACAGCTCACTGACGGGGATGTATAACCAGGTTAAAGGGTATTTATTTAACACCACAAGCTACAACCTCAAATTTAACATTTCTCTGACACCACTGAAACTAAATCTATGCATTGTATGTGAGGTGGATGCGTAAGCTGTATGTGTTATAAGATTAATGTATTATGATGCATACACTGGTCTCAGCGTCAAAAACATGAATATTGTCTAATGAACTGTTACCCTTCTTCCAAAGTGCTGTAACATTAACAGAAAGCAAAAGATGTAAACACATGGCAGTGGATCTATGATGGTGAGAGCAGCCATTTTGCAGCAGTCATCAGTGCTGATAATTAGCTCTGTACGGTTTCATAACAGATAGGGAATATGAGGATATTTTGCAGGGCTAAGTGCACCCTAGGGTGTCAGCAGTGTGCATTCGAGATGCTTCTGTATCTAATTACAAAATGTAAAATGCCATCATATACATATTCAAAAACAAAAACTATGAACAAATTCATGAATGGTTTCAGAACAACCTGGATGAACAATTCAGAAGCCTGAAGTACAATTCAGGCTGTGCATGACAACATAAAAAGACAAGCGTTTATTATGAGCTGGATATTCATATTAAATTAGGTGGTTCCAATATTCATTCATGTTGGTAAAAAGCTAAGTATCCTCACAGGATCGACTGAAAAGCTTAGTGTGATTTAGGACTTTGTTGACTTACTGTAGCATTTGTGTAATTTTCAGTAATATACGTGTAATTTTTAACTACAGCTTGCACATTAAAGGTGAAAATTAGCTTGGTAAAGCACTACATTGAGTTTTGTGGTTAAACATTTATCTGACATGTGTGAATGATGAGCGGAAAGACACCAGCATTGTTCACTTGTTTCCACTTTTTGCATCGTTAAGTGCTCCTACATGGTCAATTCCTCCAAAATAAATTTAAAAAGTGTCAAACATTTTTAACTATATGACCTCGAGACTTATACATTTTGTGAACTTAATTTAATTAAGTCAAGAATGCTAATGCTAATTTTTAATTGTACACAACATTACCTGCAAATACAGCCAATAGGTTGATAGAGGAATAGTTAATTTAATTCACTGTTTGCTGTACACTGTATGCAAAAATGTCCATTTTGGCAAAATAATCTGGCAAAATACAATTTTTTTTTTACCTACTAGAAGATTAAGATTTGTGAAATTAAGACTTTATCTGCCAGACCCGTCGCATGCATTATAATTCTGAAATACTTAAAGGAGTATTTAAGCTTGGGGCAGCAATACCAGTCACAGAGTATGTTAAAGTGTTATCACGATCCTCAAGAATGTGTAAACTGTTTCATAAACCAACCAATCTCCCAACAAGTCAGTGTATTCTTACAGGTCAAAGCCCTTTGATCTTTCTAAAATGAATGTAGACTTCCACAAAAATCACAAAATGATTGGTAACTTCCTCTTCCCTTGGTTGCACATGGTGATCAGTGTCAACAGCTGTTTGGTTGAAACCAAAACCTGCTGCAGAACCACTACACTAAATGGTAGGATTGTACCATAATAAAAGGTTCACACTATATCAAAACAAATTGTGGCCACTAAAGGAATCAATTTTTGACATTTCACCTCTATCTATAGAGAGTTCAGTGACCCTGGCTTTTAAATTTACAGCCCTGTGCAGCCTCAATCAAAGTGTTTGTCAGCAACGCATTTTGTCGAAAGTTTTAGTGGAACACACTGCAGATCATGACATGTATGGATTTAATGGGCCCTTGAGCCACTCTTATATATCGTCGTTCACGCAGGATAAATATCTTAGCTCTTGGTGTAATAACACGGGAGGAGATTTGTGGATGAGACCTCCATTTCTAATCTTAGATCTATTAAAGTGCTTCTGAATGAATCATCAAAGCTATTGATGTCACTGTGGGCTTGTTAGCTGGATCCTGGAGTCAATAACAATTTCTGATGGGGTTTGTAGGAATGGTCACAAACACTAACTTTTTATGAGCAATTTTAATATTGTCTATTGAAAAATATATATAAAGTGAGCATATGCTATTTGTACTTACATTTTGTTTCTCAAAGATTAGGAAACATTTGATGTTTTAAGTTATGTAGGAGAGTGAAACAATGAAATGTGAAATGGTTCAGTTCAGTATCTTACTGTGTTTTTGTAAAGTTAGGGCACTTCATAGCACAATGTTTAGATGGCAAGTCAGCAATCAGGAAAGAGGTAAGATACCGGCAGAGAGGAAAACAGCAAATATAATCCCAAATCTTTCTTTTTGTTGGAGCAAACACAACCCATGGCCAGGTTGCTTTTGAGAATCAGAGAGAAGAGAACTACTCAAGCTGAGGATTCCCTCTAAGCAGCAGAGATGACTTTCTCCATCGCGGTGAGAGGCTGTTCAGTTAGCCCGGGGAGAGGGATCATGAGTACAATATTGACTTTAAATTACAGCAGTAGCTGCTGCTCATGCTGTCTCAGGACCATGCTGCGGATCAAACACAAAGATCAGGCCAGGATTAGGAGAAAGCCACTGACAAGCGCCAGAGCCGCCTCTCTACTGCAGCAGCACGCGCATTCACACAGCACCCCCCAAATCTCACACTAAGCTCTCCCCCGCCTCTCCACGTGTAACACACAGACCTTACAGTCGTCTCATTTAGATTTCAAAGGCAAAATTGATTACAAACTAAATCATCTAAACACAGGGGGTAAAGGCGGCAGGTCGTGTGTGTGAAGACTTTGTCGGGACAGATCTATTCTGAGGGCTGGAGGATGGCAACATTTCCTCCCTGAAGGTGAAGACTCTCACGTTTGCTCACAGGATACAGCCGTGTTCTTGCACGCCTTGTAACTGGGCTTTTATTTTCCCTTTCCTGGCAGTTAAACACAAATAACAGCATGGATGATGTGCTGGGATTCATTGTCTGTGCTCAGGGAGGAGTGCAGGATATGACTGGTGTGATAAATGATCATGCCTTGTGCTTGGCGTGACAAAGGAACTGCGGCACAATCTGCATGTGCTCCATCCTTTTGCCATCATTAGGTGTAATTGGGACTCATGGCGAGGCGTGTTCTTTTTCTGCTGTGGAAGTACCAGGGAATGAAGTTGCTACTTGTAATAGGACAAGCTACAGAGGCAAGACACGTCCAAGCCACTGCTACAGCACTAAAACTATGTCCTAATATCACACCGCCTCTGTCAAATCTCCTAAACTCTAATGTCAGACCAAATCTATTGTCACATCAAACAGCACTTTTTGATGTTGACCTTCCTCTGTCTGAGGAGGCTGGAGCATGTTCCTTCACTCTAAATGCACTATTATGCAAAAAAAAAACAAAACAAACATAAACACCCAGTCAGGCACTGATTACAGTGCTGCTCATTAGCTATAATGGGGATGCATGTGGAATTTACAGCGTCGTGTAACGAGGTTAAAAACAGACTCATGAATTCTAGTATTCATGCAACCTTTTTTCCTGCAGCACCATTATTCATCATTAAGACAAGAATATCCAAACAACACAGCTGAGGGGTAAGTGAGTGTGCAATTTGCCCCTGTTTGTCAGCAAAATACCCCTAAAAACCCCCACATGCTCTCTTAAAATGCAGTGAAGTTCTAGCAGCAGCAACAGAAGAGACACAAAGTCTTTGTTTCGTGACCTCAGTCTGTATATCCTTTCCCCTCCTTTGAATCAAAGCCCCCACACCATCTTTAGCATTTAGAATTAATTGCACAGTTATCCTCAAATTAATTCCTAACTGTTTTACAACACACAGAGAGAAAAGGGCAAACCAATTATTATTCTGTTTTCACCTTACAGAGGGGGATATTATGCAAATGATCTTCTCTACATGAGAAGGAAAAGGGGCTTTATTTTCCTCAGCAGATGCTGCCTAGACAGTCTAGCATTCTGTGGGGGACAGGAAGTGGGGATGCTGTGAAGATCTGATCGCTCCACCTGGCTTCCTACTGACTCCATATCCAAGCAATAATAGAAAACACACTGATTAATTATTTATTTCAAAGAATCATTTTTTCTATATCTCATGCTGGACAACTAAGGTTAAAAGGAATGTTCCAAGTGCTGTCTGGAAGTATTTTACAACTTCTGCACTTACGAGCTAGAGGTGTTTCTTGATGGAAGACAAAGTCCCCTGGGCTAGGCAGACCTGCAAAATATTTTATTTGCTACTTTCCCAGGAAGAAAATACATACTAAGCCCGAGCAGCGAGCCTGTGAGCCAGACATCACGATTTGTGGCTGACAGGATGGCAATGCTGGGTTTCAGGGAAGACAGGGGGCATCTCACCTCCCCCGGCTGCTCCGCACTTCTGACCACAGCGAGTGTTTATTAATCTGAGACCTTGAGACCTCGAAGAAGTTGCTAAATGAAAACTAAAACACAGGCGCGGAACATCTCCAACTCCTTAACAGTCAAGAGCCATAATGCTTTGCAATGAGCTGATTTAAAACCAGCCTCTTCTTCCAAGGTGGAACAAACAAAAGCTTTAATGAGCTGTAATGATGAGCTGAGGTCAAAGCACTTATCATCTTTACAAATCAGGAGAAGATGTGCTCATGGAAATAAGCTCCCATGAGTATCCATCATCACCTCAAAAAACTGCATGCAGCGGCACAGCTCCAGGTGCTTGAGCAAATTGGGCTTTCGATGTGGAATGGATCAAACACCGGCTCAATATTCATTATTCTCTCTGACTGTGATCTGCTGCGGTTCTGCGAGTGGGTGAGGGTAATTGTGTACCTCATTGTGCGCGTGTTTGGACCAAACTTAATCATGATGTCAGGCTGTTAATAAAAGGTTATTGAAGGAACAAAGATCCAGGTTTTACATATGTTAGGCAGGGGAGGTCTTGGGAACTCCTGTCTCTGAGGTAAACAAGGGCCTTCATGACAAATGATGCCCATGCTGAGATCAGATAGTTAACAAGAGATCCCCTTATTAACCAGGTCTGCATAGATAATTGGCACTTGAGCCTCACATTTTGAATCTGGCCTGAGCAGTGTCATTTATCAAGAACCCGAGCATGCTGTCAAGGCTCCATAATAAGCTGCAGTAACTGATGAATCAAGATTAGGCGGATAGATTGAGAATGAAGGAGGAGAAAATGGGCCACAGCTACATTGCAGGGGGGGTTAGCTTGATATTCATAACATTAAAGTGGTATTATTCCTTACAGGGAGGGATCTACCCTGTGTTAGAAGCTATAGTTGTGAAACAGCACCAGCTCGACAGCGTCATGATGAAGAGTCTCACTAAAGATTACAACACTTTTCTCTCATCTGCATATACCACAGCTGTTTGACCTGGAGAAGGAGAATTTGTGGATTGTTGGCTTATCAGAACATTTTGTAAGTTCTCTTCAGATATTTTTTCTGAGAATTGTTAAGAGTTTTCAATTATATGAAACAGCTGGTCACACTACAGAAAATTTATCAGCAACAAATTTGATTTGAATGGATTCATACACACAGAGCTCTCTGGTTTTTACTTTTCTAATGTGAGGAGCTGCTGTGTGTCTTTGTGGTATCTGATACTAAAATCTTTTTTTTTAGTTAGTTTTTTTTATGTTGGTGTGTTTGTCAGACAGAACAAGCACTTTGAAGATGTCACCTAAGGCTTTGGGAAACTAGACAGTTTTTACTGATTCCTGTTTTTCTTTCATTTCTCTTAGACAACACCATTAGTAAAAAAAAACAAATTAAGAAAATCATTGCCAGAATAATTGATAATGAAAACAATCATTAGTTACAGCCATAAATCAACACTGCTTTGATTTGCCAAACATTCATATGACTCATATGAGACAGTAATAGATTTCACTGTTGCCTCGTGTTTAGAAATAACCACTGAGTTTGGGCAAATTGCTTGTGTTATACAATATAATTGGCATTAGCTAAACAATGCAGAAGCTCATTATCCCTATTACTGCTTACAAGTATATCAATCAAAACAATAACAGCAGATACCAGCTCCTCGCCAGAGCAACATAAGTAGGCCTATTCATTCCAAACCCACTGAAGAACGGTTTCTACTGGTTGGTCACTTGTCTGTCTTCACAGCATTTTAATGTAATTATAAATGTGTATGTATGTGTGTGTCCACCATCCCTCTTATCTCACTGGTATATAAGTGTAGATAATTACAGATGATGGGCCGGTGATCAGCTGCAGGTATGGGAGCCACCTCAGGCCTCACCCAGCCTTGCACCTCCAGCGCTCCCCTGCTCTGTCAGGCATGTTTGGCAGCGTCTCCTTTCCCTAAGTCTCCAGCTGTCCAGTGGGGTGCGCCAAGTCACAGCAGGAGTGCCTGCCTCTCCATCTATGGCCCATCTCTTTCTAGGAGTGTAAGATGTGAGTGTGTGTGTGTGTGTGTGTTTGGGTGTGGGGGTGGAGGGGTTGGAGGGGGTCGTCTCTGTACTCGCATTACTCACTAGCAGACGGAGCACGCTGCCAGCGCCCAGCATGTCCGCCTACACGCCCCTGCCCTGCCGGTTAGACCTCACGGTTGGAGGAGATGATGGAGAGAATCTGGGATCCAGGAGGGGGGTGGATCCAGAGGAATCTGAGAGACAGAGAAAGACAGACAGAAGCCCAGAAGCTTACCTCCATCCCACAGGCCGATCCTCGGACAGCCCGACCTGATATGGTAGTCTGAAGTCTCCTTGTTGGGGTTCTTTTGGGGGTGGGGGGTGTTTCTTTGAAATCACAGCTAAATGATTTGTTTGCTTTGGTATTATCCCTGCCCCTTATTATTGTACCATGAATTCTACAGGCATCGTTCTTAGCACAGTAGCTTTATGTTGATCTTGATGTTGACAGTTCAATTTCAATTAATCATTGTTTAAAATACCACTGAAGAATTTCTATTTGCCAGTTTGAAGGACTTTTCAAGAGTAGTTAATATATTTACAAAAACAGGAAAGAAAAGGAAAATGTTGGCAGAGTCTGATTACAGAAAGTTTAAAAAGCACCATCCTGTGCTTGATGTCTGTTCAGAGTATATGTATTTGCAACATTAGAATAATAAGTGACTTCTAGCACACGAAGAAAACAAGATGATGATCTTAATTTTCTAAATGTACCAATGAGTCACATGTTAAAATGTAGATTGGTGCTGAACTGTAGCAGAATACTCTTAACAACTGCTTAGAAACAATAAAAAAGAAAGACAGAAATCAGATAATGTTCATCATCATCATTGGGACAAATTCTCAACAACAAATCCTCATCCAAATATAAATAACTACAGAGGGGCTCATTACCAACAGCCAGCATTACTTTCATGTGCCCACAGGGGGCTCTAGTGTACCACAGATTTTACTGCCATGAGTCTGTTAGCTGCTGCTCAGAGACCAGGGCGCAGATTGTATTGAGGGTAGACCTTTTGAACTGCTGTGCTGTACAATTGATATAAACATTAACCAAGCTTATACGCAAATCAGAGCGTAAGCATGCTATAATGGCGCAAATTAAGTGCAAAAGGAGGTAAAAATAGTTAAAAGAAAACAGCAATGTACTCAAAATGTGGTGTAGCACGGCATCAAAGTGGTACAAAATAACAGTAAAAAGCTGAAAGCCTGAGTGAATACACAGCTTATCTCGATCCTGATATTTCTGACTATACGTATGCGTGTGTGTGTGTGTGTGTGTGTGTGTGTGTCTGTATGAAATTCCAAGGTGGTGAACAGTACTTGATGAGCTAGCTCTGGAGACCTCTGAATTTTAATGATGTTGGAGATGATATTGTGTGTCCTTCAGCTTGTTATACTGACACAAGCACTCCATAAATCATCATACCTAGCTATCGTAAAATCAATACCAAACTGCTACCTCAGCGCTAACGCGTAATAAGTTTTTCAGCCATCTAACAGCTTAAACTTTGCTGTAATGCCGTTCGACCTATAGGTTAAGATCAGAGCATGCTTAATTTGTTTTGTAATAGAGAGTTTCTAATCCTTAATGAAGCACCTATTAGGGAGGCTTTTGTTGGCACATTGGTGATCAGTTGGTGGAACAGCCACTGCAATTAAGTTTGAATCTTTGTCCTGGAGCAAAAAAAGGAAAAAGAAAATAAAAAAAGAGGGGGTTGGAGGAAAAAAAGGAAAGCTTCAACTGGTCAATAAATGTTAATCCAGTCAGAACTCGTCTGTGCCTTTGAACAGGACTCATGCTGGGTTTTTTTCACATGTACTTGCTTCATCCTTTCCCTAAGAGAGGCCATCCCTTAAGGATACCGCCACTGATCCCGAGACCAAACTACCACTCACTAATAAGAGCCCATGTGTAAGCAATATTGTCCACATTAAACACATTATTACCAGGCTTTGTGTAAAACATAGGCCATAAATACATCCACAGAAATTGCTCTTTTAAAAAAAATGGAGACTTTGGTTTCTATAAGAATGCAGAAATAATGGACCAGCTATTAGGTTAATGGTGATGAAGTTAAAATAAATCAAAGGTACCAGTGCAATTAGTTTGTTTTATGGCTTGATGGATGTAAGAATTCATTGCTACTTTCATTTTTGTCTTCTTTTGCACTGCAATTATTCCTGCATGTTTTAGTCAAAGACCAAACAACATGCAAATGAAAAGAAAAGGAAAACTGCAAATGATAAGCCTCATGTAACTTTGTGGTGGTGTTTCTTTTTTTTTTTTTTCCTTTTAGGATGATAGCTATAACTGGGGCAGTATTTCTGAGACAAAACATATGTAAAAGCCTTTGCACAAGAGAGAAGCCATTGCCACAATTTCTGAAGCGTAAACAGCTTATGAAAGTCAAATGGATATGTGGCATAATCTGACACGGAGAGTCGCTGCTTCAAAAACATCCCTAACAAACCACAATGCCCGACAGCAGCGACAATAGTTGCATGTTTTTAAACGCTCCACAGGTGATGGAGCTGTAATATCAGCCGTGGCAAGAAATGAAGTCAAGAAGTGAAATTAAACAGGTATTTATACATGAGAAAATCATTCCTTTTGTTTAACTGACAAATAAATCGAGTGCTCATCAACAGGAATACACCAAATGCTGTATATTATATGATCACCAGCTTTCAGAAAAAAAACACAAAAAGCCGACACAGGTCACAACCCCAAAATTTCAGGTTCCAAAGATTAAGCATTTAAAGTGACATGGCACCGCTATCAGCTTGCAACTCATGTTTTTTGGCAGGGGGAACACCCACATACCCATGGTTTTTTGGGGTTTCTGACGTTGGCTGTGATTTACACGCAGTAAGAGGTGGCGACCAATTGTCAGAGGTCTTGCTGGCTGACCCTGAAACATCTGTGTTTAGGGTCTGTTGCTGATTGCACAGCAGACACAGCAGCTAAGGGAACGGTGTAACCCTGGCATTAGAGCAGCCTGGAAAAAAATGAATGGCAGCAACAAATAATTTAATTTTTAAAGTAATGTTTAGCAAAGCAGGCACAGATTTCTAGAGCTTTATAATAAAAAAAGTTATACAAAAAAAAAATCGCTGGGAGTTACATTCTGCTGTCTGTTATCTGATACTGCATCTGTGTTCTGTCTTGTCAAAAATTCATTTTTCAAAAATGAATCATAACTGATAAATCTTTATGCCTGAAGGTGAACTTCTGTGATGCTAACATTTTTTCTGATACTGATAAGAAGACATAAATCATTCAGCCAACAGTAACAGAGAATGTTTCCTGACTTAAGGGGGAAACTCACCTTAAAATAGAATTCTATGTAACATTTCATTTTTGTTCAATGTTCAATGTATATTTGTGGACAAATAATTCCCACAGTTTAAAAGTGGTAAGGAGGAGAAAGGGTAATTTAATCAGTTTAAGGGAGACACTATTTTCTATTTGATAACTGGTTTGACTGTTGTGAAGATCATTTTACTGTACTTTTTTTGCACTGCAAAATGGCTAACTGAAACTTCCTCACTATATATCTCACTATATAAATATAATGCCATATTTTATAATGAAAATATATAACAGTTTTCAGAGATCAGAGTGAAACTGGCAGTGTTCACATACTTTTTTTTTTTTAGGTTTGAGGTTAATGGAATTTCCCCGTTAACTCACTTTTCCCACAAGTTTATTTGCACAGGATGTTACCATCTTTCTTGTTGATTAAAATCAGATATATATTGTCAAATGTCGAGAATATGTTAATTTATTTAAATATATTTTATCCTAAAATAATATGAAAATATTTCATTATTTCTCAGAGATGCTGATCAGTTGCCAATGCATGTAGTTAGTGTTACTCTGCGACAAAGTTAGATTTTTTTTAAATCTTTTTTTTTCTTTTTTGGATCAAAAGAGAAGGTAAACTTTCATTTTTCAATTTTCAATTTTCTTTACATTTCCCAATAAAACAAAAGTCTTGTAGCTGTAGCTTCTGTTGTAATGTTATCAGTTATGTCGTGTATTTTAAGAGGTTTCTCTTTCCTTTTTTTCTTCTTCATAGTTTTAACTTGGTGGTGACATTTGATTATATTCACACATGAAGGACAGCCAGTATAAAATCAAAGGAAGAACAACTATGCTTGAAGGTACATTTCTCTTTAACAAAAGGGGGTGTTATTTAAGCTTTAGGTTTCTAATTTACTGGTCAGACAAAAGAGAAAAAAGAGCTTATGTATATACTGTACAGATACATCCTCAATATTTAATAAGGAATCAGTGGCACAATAAGACAATACATGTCTTTAGGTGTTATTTAAGTTTCGTCTTCAGAATTGAGTTTGCTACTGACAGTGGCAACAGTCATGAACTTACAAAAGATGTTGAAATAGTGACTTTACAGAGAAGTCTCTTATTTAAATACAAGGCTAAATTGGAGCAGCCTGGTATCTTACATGTCTGTCACAGGCCTCCCATGTGGCTCTGATGGGGCTGTTAGGGACTGGCGAGGCCAAACCGGGGCGGGGATCGAGGGGGAGGGGAGGATTTACACTTAAGGCCAGAGCTGGGATCCGTCAGTGTGGGCGGGTCAGGTCGTCTCCGGTGTGACCTGCCACCTCTGATGAAGCTCTGAAAAGTGCAGTCCGACCCTAATGCTGAGCAGTCGTCCCTCACTGTCACAAGCCTGAATTGAGACCACTTACTGTAGTGTAACACTCCTTTGTTTTTTGTTGTTTTTTACTCTTTGTGCAATTTGTAAATTATAATCTCAAAAATATCTTTTTGAAATTAAAGGTAAAAAATGATGCGAACAGTGACAAATATCAATAACTGTGAAATCTTAAGTAGAGAATTCTAATTTTAAAATGCAGCAAAATATAACCACTCGCCTGTCTGCATGAAAAACACAGCAATGCCTCTCAATTAAACCTGCACAGCAGCAGCTTACCACTTTAGAACACACAGATGTAGTTTTTCACAATTGTATGATCTGCCAAAAAGTCCAGTCTCGCCCTTTGTTGAGCATCTACAGAGGAAGAAACACGGATAATAAAGGTCTCTTTATGATGAGGCTCCTGCACACAGAGGCACAAAAAAACTTAAGAAAAAAGATCTATCAAGAGGTGGGAATTACATTGCCCTGTGCTGGGGTGGGAAAAATGAAGCAGGCATTTCTGAGCTAGCTGGCAACATAACCTTCAGAAACATCCTATTTTTCATTAGAGTTGTGTCAGACAGCTATGCCTTTAATAACATTCATCCCCCTACCAAGGAGAGGATAACTCAAGCTTTAGGCACATAATGAATGGGAGAATAGGCCCTGGCGCTGTTAAGAGCAGGACAGCCAAACAGGCAGAGCTGCACTGCTGCACTCATGGCAAGTCTTTCACAGCACGGCATCCTCCTGTATTAACGCCATGCAAATGAACAGTCAGATGCTTCCTGAGGTGGCTCTCTAATGTGGCCCTGTTAATTACTGTCATTAGAGCAGGGGCTAGGAGAGAGGACTAACAAGCCACCGTCCTCATGATCTCTGCATTTGAAAGTCATCTTCGGCGATAAAAACATGTCAGAACCCCAGTAAGAAAATTGCAAATTGCCAAATTTGCTGACAGAGTGGAAAATTTTTCTGCTGACTCTGAGCACGCCTGCCGGTGATGGATGCATTCTTGACACAGTCTTGGTGTTTAGACTTAAGAAATAATGAGTATCAATGTCCCAACCGTGGAATATGCAAAGATGAAGGAGCGCTGTGTGGGTTTAATTAAGGGAAGCCGAGGCAGGAGCTGCTTTCAAACAGAGTGACCCAACATGATCAGGTTCTTATTGTTGTCATTTTTGTACTGAAATATGGGCCAGTAAGGTACAGGCAGCCCTTTAATAAGACCGACGTAATGTCACAGAAAGCGTGAGTACGAGGCTGCTAATGCACTGTAGATGTAGCCCAGATGTATTTTGGTGCAGCACGTCTTGGTTTCAGGGACACAGGTTAACATGTAGAGCATCATTCAAATAAGCGAGCTCTCTGAATCAGCAGTTTACTTTAAGATCAGTTGAATTGGTTTTCACTGCATCATTACAACCACGGGGGGTGTGGGCACTCATTGTTTCCACAGTCAAGTAAAGTATTTTGTTTTACAAATGTCCTCCGGCAGTTCACACTCCCTGCATCAAGGGGGGGGTGGAGGGAAAAAATGTTTCTCATACTTCAGAGAGCAAACCAAAATATCCCCTATTATGTCTGTGATGCATCAAATCCCTGGTGTGGCCTTGAATTTAGTTTCTCCCCCAAAAACTGCAGGGTGACACGGTCAATATATTCAACACACGAGGCCACGTCCAGGCTAATATAGAGGACTTTTCTCTCCTCTTCTCCTCTCTTTCTTTGTCTCACTTTTTTCGCCCTCGTTCCTTCCTCTGTTTTTCAAACGTCTGTGCTGTTGAGGACAAATCAAAGGCTCTATTTTACTAATAGTAACACTGAGCAGACTGTGAGGTGGCTGTGGGGATAATGAGGGACTGCAGAGATGTGAAACAGACAGGCTGAAATGGATAATTAGGACAGAAAGTTTCTGCGATGCCCGTGACACTCTACGGGAAATAGGATCATTAAGTTCTATATAAAATCTCTCTATGTACAGCGTATCTATATAACATTGCTCATCCTCTTCATCCTTTTCATTACAACTTTTCATTTCATTACAACTGAGCTCTGTTTAATTTAAGGTGCAGCCCTTACTTCTGTTTTAGAGAAATGTCAGAATGTAGCCACTTTAACTATCTTTATAACTACCTGTGAATATATTTAGCATAATTACGGCTTTGACCTGCTGGAGAAACACATGAATACCTCTTGTCCTTTTGCATGACTGCCCACTTTTAGTTATTCTGTGAATCCAACAGTCTAGTTCTGAAATGTAGGTATCTGAGTTAAAGGCTGCGGTGTTTGATTGTTAAGACAAGACGTGAATGAAAAGGACAGCCTCACTACAGGTCTGTAGTGCTCAGGGAGCTTTTCATATTGTACCAGAGAGGGTCTGGTGCAGGCAAACTGGATAATGAACTGCAAATGCTGTTAAAAGGCATTTGAGGGAGATATCATGTGATGTTGCTCTATTATGATTAGATTTCTCCTTGACAATATGAAAAGATCAAATCAATATCTACTGAGATTTTGATGATCCACCAAGCCACCCCCGTCCAGTTCTCCCTCCCCAGCCTCTATTGAGAGCGCATGATCAGACATCACCACAGTAACATCAGGCCTTACTCTGCTACTGTGAAAATATGTAACTTCGATTAGTGAAATGCTGAACAAAATGACCTGTGCTTTGGATTCGCTCCCAAATGTTGCTGTTTGGGTACTGATGACAGGACCTATTGTGTTTCACTTTAAAGCAATTCAATTAGGAGTCATTAGTCCTCTGAGTGATTACCAGTGGCCTATCGATAGAGAGGAAGGACACGCTAATTAAAGGGCATTTAAATGTTTCTCAGTGCAGAGTAATGGGGAGAAACACAGCATTTAAAATGCAGTTTGGAGGAAAATATCCTTGCACAGCAAATGACCAACATAACATGTTCACTTTGCTCTCTGCAAATTCCCTTTATAGACGCATATATACGGGAATGGATCCCAGAGGAATACTAAAATGTGGTCATACAACAGTCACCAAGAAGCTAGCAGCCCTGCTAAAACGCAGGTAAATATTCAGATGTTATGGTTTTCCACTTTAGAAAAAATAAAAAAAGACAGATAAATGGCAAAACTGATGTAAAATCATGGCGGGTATTTATAGTGAATATGTGAAATTGAATACAGGGATTCCACTCAAAGCGAGGAGCAGATTATCTTTCATTTTTAATTGACTGTCAGTGCATCTTTGAATTCACTGTATCAGAGATGGATAGGTACTTTCACTGCCTATCATGAAGTTAATTCCATTCTTAGATGAATGGTAGTGATTATGTTGAAGGAAGGTGACTTACTCTAAATCCGCTTCCCTTTTCTATAATAAGTTGCTGTTTTTTCTAAGCAATCACACTATGCACTGTGAAAACCATCAGAGGTGAAATTAAAGATGAATACAGAAAGGCTTACTGTTTGAATACATACTGAAAACCTGCTCCTCTTAATTAAAAATAACTCACAAATGAAATAATACAGCATTTGCAGAGATCACAAAATCATATTTCATTTCCAGGTGTATTTCTAGAGACTCATCAGCCATAGCACAAGGACACTACACCTCTACAGTGTTGATAGGACTGCTTTGTGTTAACATAGTGAGAGAAATATTGATTAAAGTATGATAAGAAGAAGCTCCAGTCCCAGGGCAGAGCCTCTACAGCTATGATTAAATACACTGCACAGAATTAGGACCTATATCTCAAAGAGAAGCAAACCCTGTGTATCTGTATCAAGCGAATTATTTTTCCCACTGATATAGAATCAAAGTGTATAAGAGCTCTAAAGTCCTAATTATAGCTGTTTTGATATCAAAGTAGATACAGTCCATGGCTGCATCCTACTTTTGAGAATTACTGTCCCAAATATTTCAAACATAATCACAGGTTGGATCACATCACTACAACTGTCATGGCTTCTTACTGTTTGGCCAAAAACATGTCAAAGATAGAAGATGGCTCTTGAAATGATGCAAAACAAAACCTTGAAAGGAATCTCACAAATATTAAGTAGATGATATAAAGTACGTAAGACTGTACTTACAATAGTGAATGTAACATGATCATTTTATGATGTAATGAGGTCATGGCCAAATTAAGTGCCTTAAAAATAAACCTGAACTATATTATAGGTGGGTAACAGCTTGATAATGAGTAGTTACAAACAAGCAATTTCTGATTAAAGATGTTTTCAGCTTGCTTGTAGCTTGTAGCAGTGAACAGCACTGTACTGAAGAAACCATTCACTTCACTGACAGAAAGATGCCATCATTAAATTAGGTCATAGAAATGATTTGCAGGAATTTTTGCAGATATTAACAAAACTACAAAAGTGCTTTTTATATATATATATATATATATATATATAAATATATATATATAAATATATATATATATATATTTCCATTTTGATAAAATACAAAATGCCACAGTGGTCTGATGAATCTGACATAAATACAAAATAATAAATAACTCTGAACACTGAATTTTATATATGAAGTTGTACCAATAATTCTTTCTATTTATCAGCAGGGATGCTGTAAGAGATAATACCACAGCTCCAGGTATGAACATGAAAAATGTCAGTAATGATCCATCCACACTAGCTTATGTATTGTGTACAAACATGATTGGATCAAGCCTGACATGCACTTGGATGGGAGCACTTTATGAAGCTTAAAGAGGAGGAATGTTGTGTATATAATATGACACACATACTGGAATCTAAACACTGTTTTCAACTGTCAGCAGGTAAGTCAATGAGAGCAAGGAGCAGTTTCCAGATTTTTGCATTGAGATCGGAAGCCTTGGTTTTTTTGCATAAAAGTTATAATACTTAAAAGCTGGATGATGCAATTTTGCATGCCAGCTGCATTCTTGGCTTTTAGTTACGCAGCCGAAATAACTGTGAGAAATGTCCCCTTGGTCTGACTTTTATTCCTCACCTTATTCCCAATGTCATTCATTTGCCACTGAAGGTAACAAGCCTTTTCCACTCTGTGCTCTGTAACGGCAGACCTTTAATAGCCATTTCCCGGTGTGGCAAGGGGAGAGAGGGGGAACATGTTTATTTGTGTGTCTGCACATGCCTCTCCAGCGATTCTCTCTGCTCCACTCACCCAGCTGCTGGCTGGAGGAGTGATTCATGGGCCTGACAGATGCCTGGTGCAGCTGGATCTGTCCTTGATCATCCCAAAAGCCTGGACAGCACTGTCATTCACCATTGCCCAAATTATCTCTGTATTGACTGCAGAACCCTCTGTGACAGCGCCGTAATGGCTAATTACCCAGGATGCTTTGGGTACTTTTAAACCCCAGAGTGTTCTCTCGCTGTCTTGCCATGTGGCTGCTGCTGCTACTGCATGTCGTTGTGAGGGCCAACGTTTTCTCTAGCCTCACCTGAGCACCACGGCTTAAGGATCCCGGGGAAAAAATGTCCATGCAACAGAAAACAAGGCATGATATCCTCTTTTCCAGAAATTATGCAGTGATGCCAAAGTAACAAAACACTTTTCTTATGGTCTCAGTGGTGTTTGGTGGGCTGTCGCTTGTGACATCTCATAGAAGTGAAATGTGCACATAAATTAGTATTTACGGTCTGTCTGTTTCTCTGTCCTTCTCTGCATATCAGGGGAATTACCTTGTGAAAAACACACTCACAGTTAATTATCAAAATCTGTCTGATAATGTTGGAAAAATTGGCGAACTGAAATCTGTTTCGGTATGTAAATATGAAAGTGCATTTAATCATGAAAACACATTTTAGGGAGAAAAGGGCTACATAAAAAGCACCCAGAGAGTTTTCTATTTCAGTCAAAAAGTCCACCGTAAGCATACCCATCTGCAATTCTATAGCTCCAATGTTACTTTAGACTTTGAGATGCATTTCAAGAGGAAGGTGACAGAAAGAAGTGAAAAGAAATGAACAGAGAGACAGAGAGAGGGAAGGAGAAGGTGAGGGAATAGAGGGTACAAAATCCCATCCTGACTGTTAGAGAAGATGATGAGGTCCCTTGAGAATGGACAGAGCAGAGAGGGAGCAGCTTTTCCTCACAAAGACTCCAGTAATTTGCCACATCCTGTCCGCACACCCGGCATGGAAGCCACTCTGTCCTTAATTACCAGGATAACAAACCCATCCCCTCCTACTGCTCCTCATGGTCCTGTTCTCCTCATGTTACTTTCCCCCTGCAGCCAACGTCACCACCACCCAGGCTTCCTGCACTCCTCCTTCCCATCAGTGTCGGGGTTGAAATGGATTGCCTCTGCCTTGTGTCTGCAGACAGTGGAAGGATGGACACCAAATAAAGTGATAAAAGCTGAGAGAATGGCCCTGCCTCGGTTAGCAGCTCTGATCTTGACGGACAGGGGCATTATAATGACACAGGGGCCTCACCTGGATAAACTAGCAGTTCTGACAGTCCTGTTAGCCATATACACAGGGGAAACCCTTTAGACAAGCCCACTACCACTGATGGTCTCCAGGTAATGACACTGGTAAAATATGTTGATTAGTCCTCAATAACAATTAGTGATTTTATTGCAGTTGAAATTTTCTCACTGTAAAAGTCCATTTGCAGTCCATTAATTACTTCTTGTTTCCAGAAATTCTGTAAATAATCATTAAAATCTACACCATAAAACACTGCAAACCTTGTATCTTGTAATGACATCTCTGACATGAGAGAACCAGAGAATAGGGGCCGTGGCCTTTTCGTCTGGCCATCGTCTGTCATCTCCAAGATGGCGCCGTGTCTGCCTCAGCTTTATTTGCATTGGCTTTTGCATATGTTTGCGTTGCTGCATTTGTCCTGACTCCACAGAATCAAAATGGGGGGTGGGGGGTGACACTACAGTCCTGCCGTGCCACAGTATATCCAGATACATTCAGCTCAGAGGAAATGACGAGGCTGTGTTAGCACAACGTTTGTGTGCCTTTTCTTCTGTGAACAGGCAGTGGGAGGGTCTGATATTCCTGGGGGTGAAGGGGTTAGAGGGGTGTGTGTGTCTGTGTTACCAGTCACCTGCTGCTAAATCCTATTAGCAAGGCCTGGGGGTTAAACCAACCATCACCATTAAAGGCCTGTCAGGGGAAAGCCCACAAATAATAGGGCTGATCGCTACAACTCACAAATAATAAGGTGCTTTGATAGAGGATAATCAATTAGTGATAATAGGAAGAGGCTTGACATTCTGAGAGGGGAAAACCAGAAACATGGGGACAACAACACAATACTTGAGAAAAATGAGACTTTGGATTTTGATTAGCTGCTTAAACCTTATTTTTAGGGTGGAAACATTAAATCTAAGAATACACCATTTTATTTATGTATTTATTTACTTTATTTTCATTTCTTATTTCAAAATTGAAAGATTGTGATATCAGAGCTATAACAAATACTGAATGTGTCTTCAAACTGTTTTTTTAATGTTAACACACAAAGTCATGATCAATAACACAAAACCTTTGCTTTGATCTTTACATCTAGCTCCTCAGCTATTAATGATAGTCCTGGAGACTGGTGGAAAATAAGGTTTTAAAGGTAACTTGCGGTTACATGTTAGCTCAGCTGAGACTTAAATAGCCATACTTGAGACACTATTTGAATGTTAATGATGTTTGCGCGGTTATACTGCAGCAATCTTAAATTACTCATCACAGTTGTATTCAGCACATCTTTGAACAGACAGTAAAAATGTCTGTCTTGACTTTTCAACTACATCAAGGACAAAAGGTGCTTGGTTCTGAGGCCTTGTTGCCTCTTAGAATGAACTACAAGTGAAAATCATAAAGTAGATATTGTTATTCAAGGATTAGAGTGTCAGCCTAAACATTTCCATATGTTTTCTACAGCGAGGAAAACGAGGTGAGAAGAAATTGGCAAAGCAAGTGTTAAATGAGATGAGAAGTGACAGTTTACATCTCCAGCCACAATTAACACGTTGATGGCGATTTTCGCTGGGCCCCTCACAGTGATAATGCCTGTTGTCAAATCTGTTTAGCACGCCAAATCTCCTGGAGCCTTCAGCTAGGCAGCAAGCTTTTGACAGATTGAAGGTTCAGAGATAGGCTATCATGACAGATGGAAGCTGGCATCGATGTTCAGCTCTCGCCAATCACAGGGGACCTGCCCCCCTTATTCTGCGGGGCACAGCTCCGCAACCTTCCCCCCTCTGATGGGAGCAGGGGATGGCATTGTTAAGCAGTGCATCTGTGAGACTCAGTCTCCTCTGATGGAAGCATAAGGCAAAGAGCTCTCAAGCAAAAGACGGCCACTGCTGTAAGCACATTTCAGATATGATGGGAGGCTAGCTCGAGGGAATTGAGAAGGAGAAAAAGTTTGAAACATTTTGAGGAGCAGAGGAAGACCCAGGAGAGAAAAGAGTGTTTGCAGCAAGCCTCAGCTATTCAGTAATGCCATCATTAAATTTGATTATTACCCAAATGCTGGCAAATGCTCTGTACAGTCACAGCACAGTGGAGTCTGACAGACACATTTACTTGATCATTCATTATATCTGATTAGAAGAATGTCATTTTTCCTCTGACCAACAGTATAATCTCACCTCTTAAATACTTAACACTGAGAGGGAAAATCAATTTACATAGCCTTGGCTTGTGTAGAAAGTCCTCCTTAGAACTCAGACTACAGTATGATTACCCTTAATGAGATCCATCTGAAATGGTGGCACAGGAAAAACTCATTAAACTGAGCTTGTTCTAATCAGACAGGCTTATATGGATTTTGCAGACATCAGAAATTGTTCTGAAAAAGAAAAATACATCAGGGCCTCTGAAACAGAAGAAGGGATCCGATAATTAAGTATCTGCCATGCGCTGATGATATCACGAGTGTTAATGATCACTATAATGACAGTTCACGCAGCACCCAGTTGATTTACAATACACCTACTGTGAGGCACCACTGCGACAAACACTGCAGCAAACACATCCAAGCGAAAAACAGTTTAGTATAGATTAAAAAGCCATAAGTTAGACCCAAAAGGCACTTTTAGGGAAAAGAATTAAATGCTTACTTGCACTATAAGATTTCCACAGGTAGATAACTTTAAGATGCAGTGTTGTTGGTTTACTTGCTGGCAGACAGCCCTCTAAGTTGTTTGGTCTCTCCCTCCCTGTTTAGGCGAACACATTGTTGATTCAGACCCATCATGTTGAGGCTTGAGGTCACCCTGTCTCAGGCTTGGCTAGTTAGCAGCAGCCCACCTGATGGCCCAGAGGAAATCACAGCAGCCGCACTCACAGGAGAGGGCCTGACAGCCAGGCCCCGCACCAGAGAGAGGGGTCCAGCCAGGGGGGTGGAGAGAGGAGGGTCAGTAGGGGGGGTGGGGGGGATGGGAAGGGAGAGGGTTCTAGAGGGGGGGGGCGCCTTCAAACGCAGGGAGGGATGAAAGATGGCTAAAGAGGGTGCGATGGTGGGTACTATTATGGTTACTCTAAGTGAGAAAGAGTCAGGTAAAAAAAATGCAGAGGCGTCAGTGATGACAGAAGGAGGCAAGAAAAGAAACACAGTTGATAAAGTGAGGGATGCTAACTTACTGGGTGGTATACTAGAGAGGAAAAACAGGGATGAGATGAGAAACGAGGGAGACAGTTCCTAGGTTAAGTTGTACAAAAAGAGGGAGAGGAGGAAAATTCAGTCAGTAAGAGAGTGATGAGGATCCTCATTCTCAAAGATGGATGCTTGAAATTTTGGGGGGATGGAGAAGGATTTCTGTTCAGTGGTATATGTGGATCTATACAGGGGGCTGGTCTAGTGGTCTAGTTGTCTAGTTTTTCCAACACCTAACAGCAGTTTCTGTTCAAGCAGAAGCAAAAGTGCACTGTGTAAATGAAGTGAGGCATCAGTGTAAGTTATCCTGGGGCAGTGATGCTGCTCTTGCAGAGAAAACGTTGGCTGTAAAATGCTGTGATGAACAGCAGACATTTCCAGTTCACAAGTCTCCCAGTCTCTCCTGAGAGTCTGCTTCATCCCTATTATAGCCAATAATAGCCCATTGTAGTCAAATGCTCTTTCTCTTCACTGTGACTGAATGAGGACACATTATTTACTGAGAGGAGACAACACTAATACACCGCTGCAGAAAACTGCTGACAGGAAGAGGGCAAAAATCATAGGTTTTCCCTCCTAGAGGACGTTACACTTCTTTATATTTATAGTTATGTTTAATAACATCCCACAATCTGCCAATACACCTCCAGACAACCTACACAGTCGCTCTTACTGCAGGCTGAACTACAAGGTGTTCAACTGAGGAGATAGAAATCAATGTTCTTATCTCCACTTTCTACAATAAGTGTACATTGACACTAACAAGGTCATTCTTTATCATATAAAATGAAAGACACTTCTACAAAATGCTAAGTAGCTAAATACAATCATTTGACAAAAACGCTTTTAGGATATATGGGGACGCATCTTTGATTGATGATTACAGATTGTGCAGATCATGAGAAATATACATATCAAGATATAAAAATTAATTAAATGAGTCTTTTAATACTTATTAGTTTCAGTGGATCAAGTCTTTCTTTTCTGAAACATTTCAACTGGACAATTACTGCAAAATGCAGATCAAAACCTCATTGCATCCATGTACCATTTAACACATAGTTTCTTTAGGTTTCCATTTTCTTCTTATGTCCAAAGGCATCTGGAGACAAATGCCTCACCACAAAGTCATACACCATTAATGCAGTCAGTAGTGCTGCAGCCTCAGAATCTTATTATCTTAGTTGGTTCAGCCTCATTAGCTGTTCTATGCATATTAATGGATGGGAAATGGAAAACTATACCCCATTTAAGAACAAAACATGCTCAAAGTACTCGCTGCTTCGAGGTTATAGGACATAACTCACTCTGCAAATTGCTATCATCGGGCTCCTGGCAGAACCCTGCTGTTTTCTTTACCCAAAAGCCCCTGGTTCCCTCGCAGAGACAGAGTTTCATTAACCTGCACTGCATTCAGATGCCATTATGGCTCTAATTATGGCACATGCTCTGGTGAGGAACTGCCTGGGTTCTTAGAGACTTTTATGTCCAGCTGTCCTGTCGCCAAGGCCAGGGTCCTTCCAAATAGAGACGATGTGCTAATCTCAGATGCATTGAAGCTGGCTTTGTCGACTTATGCAGGCTTATCTATCATGGTCACGACTGCATTAGACATAAGACCTCAAGTTTGCAGGCACTGAAGTAGAAAGGAGAGCAAATTAAATTCTTCTCATCTACCTCCTCAGCTGTGTCCAGATTGCATCAGTCAAAAAAAAAAGAAAAGAAAAAAGGAAAAACTTGCACTCCTGAGGATAAAACTAGCAGATAGCAATGCAGAGGTAAGTCTTTATGTTCTGCTTAGTCTCCCCAACAGAAAGACAATGCTGTTATCTACTGTAGCACTACTGTATTTAATGATTAAAAAAGCAAGATAATGACAGTGTGTTTTCTATTCTGGAGTAAGCTGATCTGCCAACAGACCAATGGAGACCTTAGCTTGGGAAACAAATAAAACCTCTGTCCAGTGTCTCATTATCCATGAAAGTATCTCCTTGGCTTCCTCTGTCTAATCAAAGAGAAAGGAAACATAGGAACAAGTTGAAAAATTCCAGCATGAGGGAGATTGAAACAGTTCCCTCAGCGTTGAGCATTGCTCACTCAGAGCAGATAGTGAAGGTAAGAAGATCCTCTGGCAGGTGCTGTGGGCTGTCAGAGCTGTAGATGAGCTCTGCTGCTGGATAACATCTTGCCAAATGCTCGAAGCTTGTCAGTTAAGAGTCTGCCAGAAAATGGTGGACAGCTACTAACCTCTTGGAGAAAAAGACAAAGACCAACAGTAAGTTCCAAGCCATAAAAAGAAAGTTTAAAGTTCCTAGAATGAAATTACCAGTATTGTTACACTGATGAACTTAAGCTTAATAGTTATTGTCTATCAGACACTAATACAATGTTTTTAACAGTCCTTGTCATTTAACTAATTACAATTATTGCCTTTATTTAATCGAGTTACATATGACATGTAAGTTGACTTGTTGATCAGGAGGATGTCACCACTACAATACACAACACACACACATATATACATGAATATTATGCACAAAAATTATTTGTTCTAGAAGGTTACTTCTAGATACTTCTATCTCTCCTCTCTCTTCCTGCCCTCTGCCTGTATCACTGTCCTAATACAATTCCTGCACTGCCAAAACAGTTCCACGACATTCAGAGTTTCTGGGGACTTGTCTGTTCAAGTCTGACAATTATAATACAAATTGTGGTTAATTAAACTGTATCAAGTCATATTATTTATATTAAAAGCACAGTCTGCAGTCCAAATATAAACAGAAGAGTAGATCCATCAGCAAAAGTCAAAACACCAGACTGGGACCTGCTATCACTGGCAAATGGACTGTCAAATCTTTTATAAAATGAAAAAACAGAACACCCAACCGTAAGTCCTTTAAGTTTTCAGACATTGCTCAAAGTTTGTTTAATAAAAACACTAGTCTATATTTTGAATTATAACAAGAAGGGGAACATACAATACACTAACTCTTCAATTAAATATACAAATGTATCTCCATTGGTCAAACTAAATGACTAAATGACTGCGAGCATGGTGAAAGTGTTTTTTTATTACTGCTGATCACACTGAGACTCAACACCTTGGGTGCAGCAGTTTTGCAGTTTGCAATTGTGGTTAACACAAACCAAAACACGCCCAGGTCACCAGTTTGCATTAGCAAACTGCTTTGCTTGGTGAAGAAAATTAAAAATCTACCAAAGGGAAGTGACACAGATATTTATCTCAGGAGTTGGTGGACCAAACCAGACAATGCTGGACATCACATCTGACAGGTAGCAAGACAGGGTGTTCCAATGAGATGCCCGCCTGCTCTGTTCTATAGATATGTAATTAGGCAGCTGCTTGCTACTGTTTTAGCCAAAAGAGCTTTATACTAATTTAGTGGATTACTGTGAATGTGTTTTGGAGTCTTTCTAGTGCCTAGTGTTGCTTAATGCAACTATACTGTAAAATTATAATAACACGTGTGAAGTGAGTTTATGATTTGTAGGGTAAGTTTAAAGAAAATTACATCAATTAAATCATTTATACAAGCAAATAAACTAATTGTTTTTGTACAATAATTCTAACATTGTAAGTGATTAAATCATGTCATACATCACTATGTGATGCACAGGTAACCAGACTAATGTGAACTGTTTAGGAGTTTCTCATTATATAAGTTAAAGCTCTGCACCATATAAATTACAGATATATTAACATATAGAAATACTTAATGTTCATAAACATGACTGGAGTTCCTTAGCCTGGTCTAAAATCATTTTTCTGGAACAAAACGTCTCCAAAAAATATTAGAAGATCCTGCAGGTTTTTATCCAGTGTTTTCAATTTTGGAGGTAGCATTACCCTGTTGTTTACAATAGTGAGGGACTATACCATTGAAGAAGTTAAGCAGGGATTGGCTATAGTTAAAAAAAAAAAAAAAAAAAAAAAAAAAACCTCAGCAGAGACCTTTCACTAGTCACTGAACCTGGTTTTAACACATTTGACATTCACATGGCACAGAAGCTTTTAACCCTTGAGCAGTTTATATAATTTCAGATATACATTTTCTGATGTGACACCTTACAGGCAAGGCTAAAATGGTGAATAGCTTCAATCTCTTACACCAGTGGATTAAAATTAGAAATACTATTAAATACATGCAGCTGAGAGCACAAATGTGGTATTAATCGGGACTGCCAAGCAAAACAATGCCAGGGCACTGAACCATTACTTCTGTGCCAGTCTAAAGCTTGTTTAAAAAAAAAAAAAAACAATATACATTCTTAAGTAAAGATCAGTTACGGTTATTTATGTATTTAATCCACATACTTTTGGACTAAAATATGATAGAACTATGAGGGCTATATGTTCATGCTTGTTACTATGTATGTAATGTAAATCAGTGAAATTATGTTGAAATATGTTTATTATAATGAAAAAAGTTTTCTCTTCAAGGAAATGTAGGTAATTAAAAATGTGAGTCAATAATCAACACTGTTTTTAATCACAATGAAATATTACTGCCCAAGTCATTCTTTCTAAATCACTCAATAATCCAATCCAAGTGAGTTGAGGTGAAGAAACCTTAAACCTTTGAGTCGTCAGCTAACAGTTAAAATTGGAAAATGTATAGTCACAATAAAAATCTGGGTGTTTATAGCTACATTAGTATTGACAATGTAAATTAATCTCTATGGTATGCATCTAGTGGAAGGTAAACCCATGCACTGACTCTGAAAAAAGCTCTATGTTGCACCTGCAGTATTCAAGTTCTCCTGGGACAAACTCAACAACCCCTTAAAGGTGCTAAACAGCACTTTTTATTTGGAGTGTACAGGTAGGTTTGTTTTTCAGCATCTTTACTATCGAGCTGAAGTAATCCCATGTGTAAAGGAGAAGTAAGATCACTAATTCCATTTTTAGCAATGAAACAATTAGTCCATTAAGCTACCTTATCTACTATCATAATCATTAATTTGTTCCAGTAATTTATCCAGTTCAAACACAAAACAAGAGCTGATTTTAAATTGCAAAACATAAAGTTTCTTACTTTTCTCATATTTTATTACCCTTCATATCATATCTGTTATGAGTTATTCAGATAAAATAATAATCCTCATGTTGCTTTTAGCTCTGTTAACTTACTTTGATTAGTCATTACATTATTTGCTGCTTTTAAGACAAAATAATGAATAGAAAAAAATGATGACAGCAACAATCTTTATAAACATTCATAGTGTGTATTATTCACTATATTTCCATTTACAACAACAATGTATTTGAATCACTGAACTATTTTAATATGGCCACAAGAGTGAATAGACCCCAAGGGATTTACACATAGAATATGGCGAATATTATTGATCCTTCAACGTAAGCAGGATGAGCCATGTGTAAATCACTCCAGCTGCTTATATTGATGGTACTTCACATTTCTTAAGATTTAAGCAGAGTTGAAGAGATTAACTACAGCAAGAGGATGTCTTTCTTTTCATTTCCCTTACTAGCACAACAAACTATTTGAATTAATGTGACCTCATGATTGAAAACACTGTTGAAGTGTACACACTTGTAATGCACTAATTCCAATAAACCCTTTTCCTATCTAAATAATTTTGCTTTAATTATAAGCACCATAACAATGAGCCACAGTGAGATAAATAAATAACTTCACTGTCCTCCCTGGAATTGTGCTGATGCGGAGGCCTGCCTAGGCATTATAAACCTAATTAGCAGAAGATTACTATGCAGTGTGCAAGGCTGTGGTCCAGAAAGACATCATTAGGTCTTCTGATGGGGATATGCCTTCAGCACATTGATTCTTTTTCGCTCCAAGAACAATGCAGATTGCAGACTTTATAATTGGGCTTTCAGGTCACTTGCGACTTCACTTCCACTATGTGTGTGGCTGGCGATCTCTGTTCAAACAAAAGAAGCCTATAACAAAAATGCATTTCCCACTGAGCTCGAGGAATGAAGTGGATGTTCATGGATGATGAGATGCACCAATGAGACAGGGATAAATAAAAATCATGTGAGCAATAGATGCTGTAGGACTACATAGCTGTTCTGTAGAAAAATATTAGATTAAGATAGTAAAAATAATAACAGTACTTACAAGTACTTGTAAGTTTGACTTAATGTAGCATAATGGATCTCAGAATAATGAATGTCTTATGATTGATAAATCTTATAATAATACCTGACAACCAAAAGTACAATTTTATTTTGACGATTAACTACTTCTTCACAACAATCAACAAAAGCACTACACTACTACTTTTTAAAGTAATTTTTTTTAACTACAGTGCCCGTTATTTAGCCTTTTTTAAAATGAGAGAATACTGTATATTGGTAAACTGGTTTTACTAATGGTTATGTCTACGAGTATCATTAGGAAGCTCATCACCCATCACCAAACCGTTAAGTTTGAATACTTAAAACTTCTCCCTCTCTCTTCAACTTGAAGCAATGAATTACTTGTTAAAACCACTGTTTCTATTTGGTCTATGATATTAGCAGAAGTTCTGTCTTTATGTCATTTCAGTCTTCCTGAACCTCTACACCGTTATCAGACAATATTTAAACCAGCACACAAACACAAAATAAGAAATGGTCTATGTACATAAAGACAAGGTCAGAAACTAATCAAATGGATCATTATATATAAATTTGATGTCCAACTGCTCACATTCAACTGTTCAACTGCTTCGCGGATGTAAGCTGTTTTGGCAAAATTAAACCCAGCACATAAAAACCCCAGATATGTACTGTAAGCTCCATGTAAATTTTTCAGAGCTGATCAAATAATTGTCGTCATGCCTGGTGGTATGAATGAGCTACTGAATACATACAAAACAACTGACCACCATCACTAACTCCAAAAATAACAATCCATTTAACATTCACCCATTAATCCATTTTCAGCCTAGATTTTCTTCTACCCAGCTATATCCTCAAATGTCCTCCTGAGGAACCCCAGAGACATTTCTAGACCAGGTGGGATCTTGTAATCTCTGTAGTGTTCTGGGTTTGCCCCAGATTTCCAAACTCCTCAGCCTTTCCCAAAAAAGTGAACCCAGAGACCATATGAAGGAGAATAATTCTGACCCCTGCTTTTCAGGATCTCTTTCTTTCTGTCACTACCAAGAGCTCCATAGCTGGAACGTAGACTGAGTGGCAATGAGGAGCCATGGCTTAAAGCTTAGTCCTTTTCACCACAATTGTCAGGTACAATGCCTGAATCACTGCCAACACCACCTGTCAATTTCAAACGCAATTTTACTCTTGCTCCTGAAAAGGACCGCATGGTACCTGAGAACATTCCCTTTGGGCAGCAAATGACTCCCACCTCAAATGGGGCCAATCCACTGTTTTCAGAGAGAATACCATGGCCTCAGATCTGGCAGTGATGAAGCAGTTGAATAGTTCATAGCTGTGATGAACCCAAAACAAAAATCAAATCGTCTGCAACAAGCTGAGATCTGATCCTGAAATCACCAGACCGGACATTCTTCACTCCTTGGCTGCACCAAGAGATTCTGTCAATGAAAATCACAAAGAGTATCGGTGACAAGACACAAACTTGGCTAAGCCTAACACCCACAAAGAAAGTGAGTTCCCACCTTAATGCAAGAATTCACAAATAGCTCTCACTCCAGTTATCCAGGGAGATGGCTTGTGGCAATGACCCCAAAACCTTGTATTCCCCTTGTAATACCCCCCAGAAGACAGATGCAGTTCTATGTAAGTCCTATATATAAGCCTTCTCAAAGTTCACAAATCATCCAGACTTAATGGGAGAACTTACAATACTTGTCCTGGTTCTTAGGGTGCCACCAACAACTCTTTGTCCACAACTCCAAGAAGCTGTCTGTACAATAAAGGCTTCCATACGCTAAGGTTACAGGGAAAAATACAGGGAGCTGAACTCTTCTCAAACAGGAACCTCAGCCAGATGTTGCCAATTCATCCTCACTGCCAGTTTGGGTTTCTTCACCCAGTGACATACAGCAATAGATCAGATGTTACATCAATCAATCTTTGGCCTAAGTTGTTCAGGCACCAGGTATACTCAAACATGTTGTTTATTATGGACAGTCTATCACTAGTACAGAATTCAGATAACAAAACAAGATTCAAGGTGCCTGGATAGAGCGTGCAGGAGGTGGGATAGAAACACTCACTCGCTCATTGTGAATTCTCTGGACAATTACCTGCTCTATTCATACAAAGGCTAATCAGATATTACAAAGACTTTGTACTAGGGAGCTGGAAGGGTAAACTTAATGTGCGGTCCAACTGATTCGTACATTCGCATACTTTCATACCGCTCATCTGGGTGGTGTCTAAATAAGTTCAGGGTTGCAGTGCATGTGTGAAAGCAGCTTAGGTTTCTCCATCATTACCCACATGAGCACTGAGGTCTCCCAGCACAGCTATGTGTCCCCATGAGGTACCCTCTCCAGGTGCCTGTGACACCAGACCTATGCTAGAGTGAGATATTCCTCCTGTTCAGACACTTTTAAACCAAACTGTAACTGGGCCCAAGAAAATACACAAATAAGAAAATCACAAGTTTTGCACCATCTGCCATCTGACTTTTTAACCTTTACAGCATCATACTGAATGTGAGGATAACACGATCACGCCCAAATTTACACTTTGGGGTTTTAAGGTTGTAAGAGTAAAAAAAACAGTGATGACCATAAATATTCTGATGCTCTCTTCTGTCTACTGCTTGGGTTGCGTTTTGTTTGCTTACTTTGCATTCCTCTGTGTGCGTTCATAACAGGGCTTGTTTAATCAGCTTTGCTTGCTGCCCTCCTATCTGGACTCGCCCGTCCTACGTCTGTCTCCTGCACCTCGTTCTCTACGGCTGCCGTTTGTAACAGAGCACTACAGCCCCATTTGAGGTATGATAATCAGCTGATTAGCCAGCGAAGTCCTTTTCCCTGAGGCTCCTTTGTGTGCAAAATCCTCACACTCAATTGACATGTGGACATCATCAAGCTGATGAAATGCAATTGTAATGAACAAGTGAGGCAGAGCATCTGCAGTGGGACCCTGAACGAAAAGGACCCTTCCCTCCTGACATGCTAATGCTGAAAGCTGCTCTCTGCCTGTACTCCCTGTGGGTCCCTCATGGAAATGTGAAGAGATGCATATTCAAACCAGCTCCTTCTGAGGGGGCTAGATGTACGGAAGAGAGAGATGGGAGGGAAAAAAAACCCTGTGTGGACTTGGCCAAATGCTAATTCTGAGACAGATTATATTGCATCACGCGCAGTAATGATCTGACAGTTCATTTGTGAGGAGAGTTCAGGATCTGAGGTTTAATGCTTGGGTGGACGCAGGTGCTGAGCCCCAGCTCCTCAGAGCTGTCAGAGGAAGGCAGGGGGCTGCTGTCAAATTATCCCAGTTAAAAAGGCTGAGGCGCCTGCAAATATGAAAGACATTTAAGAAATTAATGCATTCGTATTCAACACATATTGCAACAGTGTTTCATTAGAGGTGCTCTAGTCATATTAAAACTGACATCTGACCTTTCACATTTCTCCGAAGCATTCAGGAACATTCTTATTACATACATACCAAAGTCAAAGAGAAGGTAATTGTGATAAGTAGCAATAATTAAACAAACTGACATTTTAGCACCACAATTTTTGAGATTATTTCTGTTCTTTTGGCATTGCAGTGCAATTATTCTAAAAGTCGTATTTGTGTGAGAGAGTTTACTTTTGAGGAAAACTGAAAAACCTAGAGGTTATGTGACTATCACATACTGCCTAAGTATACCATCATTCCATCTCTTAGTTGTTTTGCGTTATCAAGGAGACTTATTGTATAACCATTGCTGCTTTGTTACTGCATAATCTTGCTGTAATTATGATAAGCATGCATAATAGAGACAAATTCCATACAATTTCCCTGATCAACATTTTCTGCTTTCATGCATAAAACATTCATCATAAGCAGATACAAGGAGGAAAGTCATGGAGACTATGAAAGTCAGGATTTCATAAATTAAAGTACAAAAATTTCTCAGCACCATCCTGGCAGAGGTGGTGTCATACAGCAGCTCGCAAAGTTCATGTGAGGAAATCAGACTTTTTAGGAACAGAATAAATCTTCTGGATATTCACATAATCAGAGTGAAGAGGTGAGCATGAGCAATGAAATGCAAGTACAGTTGGTAGAGGTCAAGCCAGATAAACAGACTGATGATGCCATACATATTGTTCTATAAGGATAGATGTAGGTCATTACACCTATGGCCTCCAGCTGAGCTGCTTTGTGATGACAGGACCTCTGGGCTTGGACCTCAGAGACAGAGCAAATGGGCAGTCAGCAAGCCCCCTGCTTTCTGAGCCTTTTGAGTCGCTAAAGTGTCAGGGGCTGAGAGGGTCATAGACCCTGAAATCTAGCCTTACACACCTCAACACTATCCCTAACCTGGTGTAAGCACAACTAGACCCTAGGCTCTGAGGTGGGCTCCCTCCCACCAGGTGTTCAGGATGGCATACATGTCTTCAGGGTATGGAGTGCCGCTGGCCGCCCAGGACTACACATGGTGCTGGGGGTCAAACATGGAGCCATGCTGGACCAGCTGTCGCTTTGCTGTTCACTCCAGCTCTGAGCCAGGCCTGCAGGAGAGGGCCAGATGCGCACACTCAGTCACTCTTCTGCAGCTCACCACAATATGGGTCTCACTATCTGACCTCAGTGCTTTGGTCATTATTTTGCCAAAATCATTGCAATAAAGTAAGCAGCCATGTTGTGATCATGGAAAAAAAATCCAACTTTGGTTCTCTGCACAAAAGCACTGAAAGTGTGCTAGCGACTCCTTAGTATTCTCCCAATAATTGGCAGGGTCACTGTTCTGTGTTTCTATTCAGCATACAAGGGTGTCCATTAATTTGAAAAGGCTAAGCTACCATGCTCACACATGTACGCAGTCAGATCACAGACTCTGCACTGCTTTGGAAGCAGCAGCACTCCATCTTCTGTCTAACTGCAGCTAAAAGCATGAAAGCAGCAGTGAGATTTCATTTGGCTAACTGACTGAAGGCACTGAGGGAGTAAAGCTTGCTGGAGAGATTTATACACCCAGCCTGATGCCTCCTGCTCCCTATAATAGAACAAAAGCTTGTTGTCTCCTCCAATTACAGATGTCAAAACGCTTATTTTGAGGGTTGTGATCTTTTCCCTTTTAATCTGCAAAGATAAAAGGTCTCAGCTTCATTAGCATGTGTTCTCTCCCCCCAGACTCAAGATTCCCTGCAAGCAGCCAGCTCAGCCTTACAGCCTATTACCCACTCTTGGGGCCATTAAGGTCTAACATTAATGATGTGTAATTAGCATATGATGACAAATAATAACAATGCACTCCTATTCGATGTAATGGGGGGTAGGATAATAACATGGAATCCCACTGTTTCAACCCAACATAAAGCTCACAATATCTATGTTTTATTGCCCACGCTGTTGTTCAAAGGTATAATGGAGTGGGATGTAGTACGTGTGCATAAATTATTCAAATTAATATGTTTATCGAGAAATATCACAATTACAATGCATCAATAAGTCAGAGTGCTTAATCTGCACAAAGCCTAACTGTAGTTAAATCATACTCAATGACAACAGAGAGACAACAATTTTTCTATATTTCTGAAGACTAGAGCTTCTTTTATGTTTGTGTGAAAATAATATGAGAACTACCACTATTATACTGTGACCTTAAAGTCTAATGGTATGCACAGTAATGTTTATATCTACTTAATTAACCAACTGGGCCAAAAGGGCAAATAATGTGGCTTCTTTAGCTCTCTCCACATGTTTCCTAAATCCCTAATTTATAAATTATCTATTAAAGTTAATGACAGCAAGAACTCAAGTTAAATGGGGGGGCATTAGTAGACAAGTGATCAATTATGCTGTAGAACAGAGGCAAAGCAATCAGAAGTGACAGACCGTCTTCAAACAGCTCTTCTCATCCATTAAACAGGCTGCCTGTTTGTGTCAGCTGCGGGTCTGGAAGAAAACCATACAATTAAAGAGACCCCGCATGTTTACACACACACATTCATATGCAGCTCCAACATGGAGCATCTTGTATTGTGTTTTGTGTAATGCAGCCCACACTACATTCTTTTTTTTTTTTTTTCATTTTTCACATCTGTCACAAAACAACCCATCACCAATTATACTGAAGCACAAACACGGCCGTTTTCAAATTTGTTGGTTACCTCCTGTAAAGAAGATGGTGGGGCATCTCAGAATCAAACTAATCAAAGCACCTCAAAAGTAGAAACTGAATGAATATATTGACAAACACAAAAATGAGGTGGTGTTGAAATAAACAAGTGTGAGATCCTATTGTCTTTGTGTTTTAAATGTGAGTAGTAAAATTGGCCTTACAAAAAAATTGGCATCCTTTTGTAAACTATTTAAAAATTAAGCACTGAATAAAATAAACTACTGCTTTTCTGGTCACCTCTTCAGATTACTGCAAAACAGAGATCCTTATTAGAGCCGTAATAATAGCTAACTGTAATATAATTTCCATACAAAGAGTATCAAAGAGCTCAATGAATAGGACCAAATATAAAAATGTAGAAGCGCATGAAGGAGAAACTGCACATAAAAACCCATACATCTCAGCTGCTTCAAATTGAATTTGCTCTCTGGAAACACAGACATTCTCTTTTTTCAAGCGAGCAAAGCAGGGCTATTCGAAACCCTGTTTACAGCACCCAGATCTCAAATTGACTTGCTAATGTTAACTTTTATTCCGTTGCCATGGGTTACTGTGTCGTGTGATTTGACACCGAGCTACAGACACTGCTGATTAGTAGCATCCAGTTCTGTCCATCTCTGTGCATCACTGAACCATCTGGTCATTTATTCACTAATAAGCCCCTAATGGCCCAAATATTCAGCGGCCTGTCATTGTGACATGGCAGAAAATGCCTACATCTTTCAACTCGCCTTGACATGTTGCTTGTTTCACATCAAAACTCGTCATTTACAGGAGAGAAACTCAGAGGGGTAAAAACTTGACCTAATCTACAGTGTTAACACTGAGGCAAGGAGCTTTGTTATCTGCTAGACTGACTGAAAGGATGTTAATGCATTCATCCTTCCCACTTCAAGATCTTCTTTTCTGCCACAGGGAGAAGGATATGAGTGCTGTCAATAGGAATTTGATTATGCACACATTGATTCCACGCTCAAAAAGGAAAGATTATGCACAGCCCCAGACTATGAGATGCTGTGAGAGAATGAAACATGCAGCCCGTGGCTCTGCAATGTGTACATGTCCGACCTGTCATTTGTCGCCAAAACATTGACTTTTTGCCATAAATATTTCCAGATGAACAAAGCCAGCTGGGATTGTAATTGGTGACATGCAACCATAAATTTAACCTTTCCTGGGACACTGGTGGCAACCAATTAACTAGCCACTGAATAAAAAATATCCTCAATTATCTGTCTCATTATGGCTATGTTGGTGTGCATGTACAAAGAGCAAAGAGCAAAGATGAGAAAAAAAAATCCACTCACTTTTTTTCTCATGTTGATTTCAATATAGCTCAAATTTGATTTTAAAAAATACATCTGATTTCTTTCACAGTCCTGGCATGATGCATAAATGTGTGGCAAAGTAAATATATAATTACGCTGATCACTTATCTGGTGTGTGAGGAAACAAAATTGTTGTAAAAGGATAAACACTTTAATACAAAACTCTAAATGAAATCCTGAAACAGCTCTATTCTGTATCATTGGTCTGATTGGAGTGTGAATGAGCTTCACGTTGACCGACTGGTTGCAGAACCTCTCTGTCAACCTAACTAGCAGCCCAGGATGGTGTGAATGTATACTTAACTCCCTGTCACTTAGCAAGGCATGCACCCTGAGTCTCCATCAAGACAAGCTAAGTAAGATGGAAGACGAGCAGGCTTTGGCTGAAAAGGAGACGGGAAATGCCACCTTTGGTGAACTCGCCTGGGACCAAGATCTCTCAGACTTATTTGAATGTTGTGCTAAGGGTGAGAGGATACAGAGCGTGTGTCTTTCACCCAGTTAATATAATTTCTATTGTAGAAATGTTAGGGTTTGGCCGTTTGAGGGATTTACTTCATACTTGAAGCGTTCACAGGAAAATCCCTATTCTAGCTCATCTTTTCCCTTTTTAAATCTCCTACCATGCATTGGCATTGCAAACTACATCGCAAGTAGAGGAAATCAAATCATCTATGTCTTAAACCATCAGCCTTCATACAGAAATAAAGTTGAAACCATAGGCATTTGATACAGGAAAGCGAGGGGAAAATGTTTTATGTATGCTGCACAGATTCAGGACTGAATTCAAAAGCAGAGTATATATTTTCAGTCCCCCTTTCTTAGCACTTCTAATTAGCCAAAGTATTCAAATACAAACAGTCTAGCCTGTCTGATGCCCCTGCAGCTCTGTGGTCTAATTTATGTAAACTTGTTCCATTATATAGGCTGCTGAGAGTATCATTAAGGTTTGGCTTGGTTTTGGGACTCTTTTAAAGCAACCCTACAATAAGGCACAGCCAACTCATCTCATTTGCTCTGTGTGTTGGATGTGTATTCTAATGAACGGCTTACAACAATGCGACCTGCCAGTGCAAATAATTAACCTTAAGTGAAACCAATTACATACTTTTCTGCCATTCGCAAAAACCTCCAAAAGCAATCATGTATGGCTTTCTCCAGGAATGTTTTGGTGATAAAGAAACTAAGTACAGGATTCTGGGCTATTCTGTAGCAACAAATGAACACTGAGAAGTCTCTTTATGCTCAGAGAGATATCTAAAGAGGAAGAAGATAAACAACAATTATACTGCTCTCCCTGTCAGCGCAGCATGCCTCGGGTCAGTCCATTAGAGATCACTGTTTGGTGCACTCTTGTGCTAGAATAAGAAGTGCACCCGTTTGCGGCCAGGCTTTTGACTGGCAGTTGGGACCTGGAGACTGTGTGTGTGTTGTGAGCTGCCTGTGAATGCAGACGGGGTGGGTGGGGGGGGGAGATATCCAGACATAAACTTCCGCTGTCAGCATGGGCAATCATGGCACTTCATTGTCCAGCAGCATCATTACAATATGGTTATCATCTGAGCTTGAGTCTGACACCTTCTCCAGGACCTCTCCAATCACCCCCATAGTAGGCTTCAGTACCAGGCAGTCAGGGCAAATCTCTGCTTTGTGCTTGTCTGCCTTAATAGACTGGATGTCACTTCTGCCTGTGGAATGTGCCCGGTCTTCAGCTGTCAGTCAGAGGCGCGGGTGTCAGGCCGGAGCGTGGCTGGAGCCGTCTGGATTAGAGGGTAGTTACCATAGCTGTCAGATTACTGACAGCCTGACACCCCCTCTCCCAACTTCCTCTTATTGTTTCTTTGTTTCTCTCAAACATCCTCCAGATGGGAGAATTACCAACCAGAAGAGAGAAAGAGAGAGAGAGAGGGAGAGGGGGGGGGGGGGAGAGAAAGATACAAAAGCCGAGGCGCGTTTTAAAAGTTCTATGCCACGTTAGCTTTGTGATGAAGTAAAGCTTGCTTGGTAGATTCCCATAGAGAGAGACAGACGGGAAGAGAGAGGATGAAAGAGAGAGCATTACACCTATTCCCACCTCTCCTTGTTATCTTTGGTATTCATGTCAAGATAGGTGATTGTGTTGGTCATTAGTGTTCCTATACCCAACAGAGTGTCTTAGTTAGTACCTTCGAGGAAAGCTTCATCTTCACTGAATATTCACCTCTATGACTGCACCTGTCTCATTCATTTGGAGAAATGTTGGAAATGTTCTTTAATTTCTCTTTCTTTTCAAGACAAATGAACTGGTTTAATGTAGAGATGTAGACAGGCATGATAAAAATCACTTAGATACTATAAGCTATAATGAATTATGGAATCATCCATGGTTTCTGGAAGTATTTTAATGATTGAAGAAACTGTGGGTAGGCTACGGGTCAGCACTTGTCTTTACATTTTTTCTATCCCTCTCATTTCAGTGACCCTGTATGGGTGACACTGTCATTCTGCCATTTTTAAATGAGCACTGGACTAACAGCGGACTCTACATTAGAGAGAGAGATGAAGACCGCGTACATAAAAATTCACATCCCACTATCTGCTCAGCTTTCCTTTTAAAAAGATAGCATGAAATTGAGATTTGTTTTAATATTAAACATTTCATTTGAGTCAAGCTGAATATGTACAAGTATTAACAAAAACTACATGGTGAGAAAACAATCCTGATTTTAAAACAACAGATTCTTAACCTCCTCCAACTTCAAACAGCCCAGAGCAGTGAACTTCAGAAACAATTATACAGATGTAAAATGAAAGGAAATGAGGTGTTATGTTTGTAAAATACACTGATACACCACTTCAGCCCCTGGCCGTCGGATTCTACCATAAAAATAACCGAAGGCAGATTACAGTTTGCCCTGACCTCCAATCTCCTCTAACAAGCCCGGCTACAAAAATCAGCTGCGCCGTCATGTACGGGTAAAGATAATGAGGGCGGCTGCCTGAGGAGAGACCGAATGCAAAACAATTATAGTTAGTTACAGGAGCACAGGTTAATATTCTCTCATGTCCCTCTTCTCACACATTCCCTTTTGTCCTACATCAATCTTAATGAAAGTTATGAGACCTGTCCGCAATGATAAGCAGCCACTCAGGCGTACTCTGTGTCAAGGCTCCCACATTATGCCTCCCCTTCAGCCTATGTTTTGCATAGCCTAAAGCATCTATTAAAATCCCCTTGTAAAATTCATAAAACAAAAATGTGGTGGGTCAAGTCTAGAGGGAGCCAAAGTAAGCTGCTTATTAGCAGGGAGTCGAAAACACAGATCCAATTACAGATCCTGAACAAGGAGCACTAAGAATCAGCATTGGGGAATAAGTATTTTCCTTTTCTCTCCCCTTCAATTGGCCTAGGTGCACAGGAGAGAGAGAGGGGTATCAGAGAGCAGGATCCACGAATGGTAATTACAGTGGGAGTGTTTAGTGCATGAGGCTAGTGTTGGAGCCATTCAAGTACAAACTCATGTAAATCTTCACTTTGCTTCAGATAGTAAATTGGTCGGGTTTAAGAGGAATCCCAGAAGGAGTGGAGGAGAGGGGCTGCGTCGAGAGGAGCCATGAGCTCCAGAGATATGTAAAGAATCTCTGTCTGGAATTTAAAGGGCTACAAATTAGACCAGACATTAGCCTTTTTCTTTTACAGAGCCAGCAGAATGTGAATGAAACAGAATAAATAACTATAAGACGGCTTTTCCCCCCTTCTTATAAGATGACATTAATCCTTTCATGTGCAATGACAGCTTACAGGGTTTGACCCTCTCCCCAGACAGCCATATAAAGCCAGGGAGATTTCTTAAGATCCCACCAAGAACAAGCTTCTGTTAATAAGAGGTCCTGATAGAGGTCTCCACCCCACATTTAATACTCCAGTTTACACCAACTTACCCTGCTCAACATGCTCAACAGATGGCTCCTGTTAAACCAATCAACAATGTTGAGAAATTTAATTCCATTTACACTTTTATTTTTAATTTGAATCGTTCTGTATCTGTAACAAGTGGACGGCACTTTAACTTTTTTTTTCCTTCCTGGGTAGTGAAGGCTGAAGTGTCTCTCAAGCGTACAATAGCGTGAGCATTTGAGCCCTTTGAAAGAAAAAAGATCAAAGGCGGCAAGTCTTCCTGCTGCTGCTGGGTTTAAGCTGTAACCAGCACATACCCTGCTCTCCACATCTCGGATAGCGCATAGTGGTGGGTGGCGAGCTGACTGATTGCCAGGAGTGTACTGTCAGCATCACTCTTTTCACAGAGGACCATGATGGGGGACAGTGTGCTGGGCTGTCCATGTGGACCCCCACACCAGTACTATCAGCTCTGCAGAGAGACAGTGGCAGCCTGCATCTCCCTTAATGACCTCGGTGGGTAATGTGCTAAGCTAATATCTAGACAGGGTAATTCATTTGCACAAACGGACAATCCATCACATTTTTGCAGACAATAAATTCTGCACCGAGTTGAATGGATCTTGTATTTAGCTTTCAATAAATTCCTGAAAAATAATTGAGTATTTTCAAAAAGAAATCAATAGGAATATACTGTCATTTCTATGAATGATTTTTAGCAAGGTGCCATGTTAATACATTTCCTCAATGTAACAGCCTTATTTTAGACTAGAAGGTTTTAAGGTAAGTGCAAAGGCTAATGTAAATAATTATGAATGGAAAATATTAATTTGTAGATAAATTATCATGTAATTATTTGAGAGCACATGCAGTATATGGTCATTGTATGAATAATTAGTAATGGTTTTAGCTACAATATACTGTTTATAGTCACCACAGAAGGGATAACAAAGGTTAAGGTTGCATGGCTCAGAGGACTATTCGGGGACATACCATGGGCTTTGTGATGTTGTGGTTTCAGGTCTGGCTTGCGGCCTATGTTGTGTGTCATCCCTCCCCTCTCTCTCCCTCTCTCTCCCTCTCTCTCTCTCCCTCTCTCTCCCTCTCTCTCCCCCTCTCTCTCTCCCTCTCTCTCCCTCTCTCTGACCTCACTTCCCTGCGACTTTCTGCTACACTGTATGATAAATTATCAAAAATGATGATATCTCAGTTTCAATTCTGGATTACGTAAATACATTACAACTGCATACACTGAAGTTATGTCAAAGGTTAATCCAAGTGAAAGGTCCTCACATCCTTAAATAAATGTTAACACAGTGGCATGACTTAACAGACATACCTGCACAATTACCAGCCAGTGTTACACCGCTGACATTATCAGGAGGAAACCTACATTACAAATGGCCTCCCTTTTGAAAACAGCAGCAAAGTGGCCACTTATATTTCATCACCTTAGATTTCTTTTTTCCTCACCGCGCATTATTCCCCTTCTTTCTAATCAATTTCATCTGCTGCCAATGGACTGATACAAACACAATTCCTGTTTACGCAACAGCATCAGACACAAAGCAAATAAAATCTGCAAGATATGCAGTCCACAACAACATCTGCTAGTCAGTGTATGCAGATTAATTGGAAGTCTTTGTGCTGTGATTTCAGTTGAGTGCAGTTTGACTAACATCTTAACCTACTTAGTGCAATTAGTGCTTCATTAGAGAGGCTAACTAACTATTGCTTCTCTCCATAATGATGTGCAAGAGTGTAGACATAAAAGTACATAATCAATGGTTTCCAATTACTCCACAAGTGCAACCACTATTTCAAATAAACTGGATAATAATATAGAGCCATTACAAAGTCTAAGGTAGCAGAACCATTTAATTGCAGTGCAGTTCTTCTCAGCTGCAAGATTTTTTCACACTAATGAAGTGTCATACAAAAAAAGGCTGTATTGATTTTTTCACCACACAGCCTCCACCACAAATATGTAATTATCCTTTTTATATCTGGCAGGGGATTAAAGTAATCTATAGTATCTAGCCTTTGCGCTTCTCTGACAGCGTTGTGTGGGGCTTTTACCCTTTTCAAAATATGCAGCTTTTTGATGAATGAACTTTAGACAAAATGCTGTTCTGTTCTATATTGTTTTGTCTAAAAACCTGTATTCTGAAGACATCATGCAGCATGTACAGCTGCCTGAGCTTTCAGTACACAATCATGGCATTTCAAGCCCTGTCATCTATGAGCCAGGCAGTTAGAGCTAACCATCAGCTAACACACACACATACACACAGAGACAGATAGGCCTCCAAATCAAACACAAGCACACAAAAAACAGAGACAGCCACACTCTTTCTCACACTCACACAATTTCTTCAGAGATCTGTGTGAACCAGTGAGCTCAATAGGATTCATCACAGCTGGTTAATAAGGTTAATTTAATCCAATAATGTGTCCATGAAAATCACTACTTCCTCTGGAGCACCACACAAAAGCTCCCCGCTGTTGACTGTCAAACACACAACACATCCACACTCATCCTCAGGCTTCACATAATAACAGCCCAGTCCATTTAAACTTCAGGCCAGCTACTCTTCTCCCCTCTCTCTCTCTTTCTCTCCCTCTCTGTCTGTCTTTGCGTCTCCAGACCTGAGATGGACGAGCAACCTTAAGACTACCCCACGCTGGGATGCCCTTCACGATAATAAAAAGCCATTACCTTGACCGCTGACACGAGGCCAAGTGTGAGGGTCAGAGTGATATTTATTGATGAAACTCTGAGCTCCCAATCTGCTGCACTCAGTGCGCATCATACAGCTGTCAGCACAGACAGGGATCAGGCAGCATGATGGCCCTCGACATGGCCCATCTATAATTTATGAACTACACAGAAAACAACCAGGAGACAACAGAGAAGCCCCGGCTGCCCAGGGATTACCCTCCAGCCCAGCTAAAGAGATCTGAACGAGAACCACCTAAGGGCCACTGTGGGCCACGCTGATATGGGGCAGCAGGTAAGCACAATAGCTGGTGTTCCATATTCAGAGGGGCCTCACTGGGATGCATCTCTCTAGAGGACACTGTTGTGAATAATATAATAGACAGTGTTTACAGTGGGGATGTAAAGTGAGTGCGGTGGTGCATCACACACCCCAGCACACTTCAGCTGAGCCCTGTAAATGAGCTAACAGAGGGGCAGGAGACGTAAAGTTTCACACTTTATTCTACAAAAAGCTCTGGGACAGCCCAGTGGCAAAGACTATCAAAGATGGCCATGGTAAGGTGAAGAGATTTTCAGAATGACTACCATATCGTATTATTATTTTTTTAAATTGTGATATCAAATGGGTCAAAAGTAAGGCTGAAACTCACATTTATTTTCATTATTAATTAAAATGTCTGTCGACAATTTCTTGAGGCCCAGTATTCCATCTTTAAATAAAGTTAGCCTGTTTTATCCAAAAACAGTCCCAAACCACCATGTGTACAGCATACAGTGATATGCAACACAAAACCTTAACAATTAACTAATTATCAAAGCAGTTGTAAATTAATTTTTTGATAATTAACTAATTAATTAAACATATTGTTTCAGCTCCTTTCAAAACTTGCTTCAGTTGGATCAGAATAATCAGTAGATAATGATTACTTCCTATATTAACTAAGCAAACATAGGCTCCACAAGGTAAATAGTATTTTTTCTAATTTATTTTAGAGACTTTTCCACCTCCTGGTTTATTTTGGTATTGTATTCTTTTTTCCCTCTCATTTTAAATCCCACTTGACAGTTCTTTGTGGAAAACTTTAATTGCAAAGACACTTCTGGCCCATATTTTCTTAACACTAGGGTATTCCGTCTCCATTCTTGAATTCCCACCCAGATCAAATGCAATCCTTCATCGGCCAATTTCCCTGACACTTTCTTTTTATACTCTGAATTCATCTTTACATGCTACAGACAGACATATATTGTTTCTGATCAATAAATAACCATATAATTGAATACTGCTGCATCCCAAATGAAGCCCTCATTTACCAAGCTTCAGTAAACAGCCTCGATTCTTTGCCTATCTAACACTGACATTTCAGAATTCAAACACATTCAGGGCAGTGTCAGTGCACAGAGCCTCTGTATCCCACTTAGGCTCTCTTTTCAATATGGAACTATCTCCACCCAATAAATTATTCTGGGCATCTCCAAAGTCATTACACATTTATTTTGATCTCGCATCATAATTCACAGCTTGGCGCACAATGCATTTTCTCAAAATGCATGGTAATTCCTTGGCGCAGAGCAAAGTTATGATTCATTTATACTGGAGTGACAGCATAATGCAGAGACGTCAAAATCCATTAAACTGTTCAATGCCTTGGGGTTTATTTTTAGATCCAATTGAGATTTAACTGATGGTGAAAAATATACAGTCAGGTGTGTTTACCTCACCTTTAGAGAGAATGTGTTATGGTTCCAATTAATTTGTTATTCCTGTCACTAAAGGCATTGTCTATGTCAAAACTGTCACTACGCTTTAGGCTTTGTTTTCTAGAGAATGGCATTTAATTTCACCGTATACTTTCATAACTATACTCATTTAAAAGGTGTGCATTTTATTTAGAGCCACTTAAACTAAATACATGTTGATTTGATTGCTCATCACAATGGCAGATTGCAAAATTGCTGTTGCCTTGACCACTGAGCTAGTTAAATGATCATCCACAGTTTAAAAGACATTCAATTATCTTTTGGGCACCTCCAGAGATGGGTGTTGAGAGAGGGATTCTGCAGTCTGAGTGGATGCTAAATTGCATTACTGTGGACATAATGCTACCATTTAACATTGTTACCTTTGTGAATACTTTCCAATGTAAAACAGCATGTAGGCCTATACTGTGCTGTGGCACTGCACACCCACATTTTCTACTGCAATGCAATTTAGGGACATCAAACCCAAAAGGAAACATTTAGGAAATAAAAATATTGCCTAAATATTTGACAGTGTAGAGTGTAGATTAACTATACCTGCAGTTCATAATCTAATATTTTATCTATATTTTTTTGGTAGATTAAAGCAGTAATTAAGTAAAACGAAATATTTTTAAAAAGACATTAAATAAAACTTTGTTGTCTACCTATCTGTGTAAATCACATTTAGCAGTGGTTGTAAACCCCACAGTGTTATGGTTCCTTTGTATGAAAGCCCAGATGTGCACCAAGAACAGCTAGCTGCTCACTGTCTGAGATGGGGAAAGGCAGGCAGGAGGGATTTTTTTTTCTTTCTTCTACAAGGATTTTTTTGTGTGCAGTTATGGTCCATCATTATTAAATGTCTCTTGTTGGATGGGAGAGGCGCTTTATCAAAAACAGCCATTCATCAGGCACTGTGCAAGACAGCTCACATCTGACCTCTGCGGCAATAATGCCGCATCAAGTAGGCCAACTACCTAGTTTAGCGGCAGAGCAGGGAGCAGGGGCCGGCTCCAAGATTAAGTGCGCTGTTTCAGGTTTTCATTCCCAGGGGCTCTGCTGGCTGATGTTGTATTGATTGCAAAAGTTTACCAGTAAGTATCACAAACAACAATAGCCAGGTCAACGATCGGTGATGCCTGAACCGCTATTCCCCGGCGGGGGGCTACACGTTCAGGGCTAAAGCACTGCCATCATCATGGCTGTGTGCAGGGTGCAGTGAGGGCTCTCCTGAGCTGGGGGGAGAGAAGTGCACTGCCTGTTCCTACTGACATTTAGGAAAGCGATATGTCAGTGTGAAATGAACGAGCGTGAGATAATTATAAGCCTTTGCATTATAAAAGGCTGCATCGACAAACTGTCGGATTGGCCTTCAACAGAGGCACCCGGCCCTGTTAGGTACTCCTGCATAGGCTACTCTTTATCCCACTTAATGGTTTAGTAATTTTTTTTTAAACATCCAATGTAAAGATCCCTGTCTTTCTCCACACATGTGTGACAGATCTAAGCTTGGTGTAAGGCATATGATTCACAGTACAGCCTATTTTGTTCCATGTTTATGATTGCATGACCAAGAAAAGAAGTGCTTCCAATAAGCAATATTTTCTAAAAGGAAACTGCAGTGTTACATTCTAACATAAGTGAGAGGGCTGAGCAGTAAAGAAAACGATTCACCCTGAGGCCATCTCCAGCAGGCTGAATGATGGTGCATCCTTGGCCCTGTATGGAGGACAGCACACAACCCTCCATCACAGTGCCACCGGACCATTACCCGGGGACTGCAACGGCCAGGCGCACCAAGCAGGCCTCCTCCACTGCCCCATGAAGCTAATCATGTGATTTGATGCAATGACAGAGTAATGACACAGATTGGTGGTGTGTTCAGCTTCCCCCTGCTGGAGGCTACAGAGGAGGTGGTAAACACATGAGACTGCCTGAGCTCAAGCAGAAGCCACAGATACCACATTACAGAGCAAGTTACAGAAGATGTCCAAGTGCTCTCACAAGTGAAATCAAGATTAATGGTGCTGCTGAGGGATTCTTTTATGTCCTTGAGTAACTATATTTCACTTAATGAGGGACATTAGCTGTAATAAAACTACTCAGAAGTACAAGCCGTTAATTAATGCCTCCACATTACCACCGAATGAGAATAACTGAGTTGTGGGACCCATTGGACCAAATATTAAAGGTGCAATCTGTGGGCTCATAATTTCCACCACTTGGTGCCAGTTCATCATTTGAGCCCCTCAGATATATCCCTGCATTAAATTTATCAACCAGTATTGTGAAATTTGATTACTGTACACCACATCATTCCTTATTAGACGCTGCTATCTTCAGAACGGTTTTAAATTACTGTATACCTCTTATTATTATGTATGGTAGCGGTGAGCATAAATTCTGTTTTCTGGTTTCAAGGCTGCTTTTGAGATACTGAGGATGGTGTATGAACTTGATAGAAAACAATCCAAACAGCTGAATTAAAAACCACTCCTGTTTGATTCTGGTTCAGTGTTACTGTGTCTGTTCCTGCATTATACGTTCTAAAAATTACTTCCAGATCTTTACCCACCTCAGCACCACAGAAATACATCTCACTAACCTCCCTCTAAGAGCACCTTTATCTGGGCTATAATCCTGGCTGTAATGTGGCCTCGTTAGGAAAGCACTGCTGGCCCACACCAGTAGCAACATGGGGAAGGCCTCAGGCACCACTGGAATTAATTACAGACAAAAGCGATGGTGTTTGCAATTGTCATGCCAAATTTATCACTAGCCACTTAATGTGCCTCATCTGAACTGATCCACACTAGCTGAATTGCCCCAGGGCATCTATTCTTCCCCTTCCAGGGGTGGGGTGGTAGTAGTAAGGGAGCATGTCTGTGTATCTGTATCTGTGTCTCTCTCTGTGTGTGTGTGTGTGTGTGTGTGTGTGTGGTGTGTGTGTGTACAGGGCAGTCTGCATCTGCTGGGGGCCAGCCTAAATCCTGGGCTCGAGGCAGTGTGTGTGCTAACAATGCCCCCAGCAAATACAGCGTGTAGAGGTCTATAACAAATGTCAACACCCCCTCCCCGCCCCCTCATTCTCTACCCACCCAGCTACGTCTCCAGAGAGAGGTTCAAAGACAATCTTGACATCTTTAATTCTGTCATTTTTGTGATGATAATCCTTGATGTGCTTGGATGTGGTGTCAGTAGTCATTTGCTCCACACCAAAGTACATCTCTACACAGGTTTGTAGAGCACAGAAATAATCAAATCAGTGAAGAAATCTCTAAACTATGTTTTGTCAATAGCTACATCATAATGGAACATACACAGAAGTTAGAGCTGGAATTAACAACTATTTTCATTTGCACATAGTGTCAGAAAATAGTTTAAAATGTCCAAATGAGTCCAAAACACAAATACAATCAGTTTACAATCACTGAAGACTGAAAAAGCAATTATCTATATAACAGATTAATTTTCTTTCAATCAATTAATCAATTTCTCAACTAATCATATGAGCTTTACATGGACATTTTATAAAAGGGAGTAACAATAATTTTACTATTCTGTAATGTACTGCTTATTATTAAATACTGAGACAATCAGCAAAGGTGAAAATGTGTTCATGACTTCACATCAGTTAGCTGTTTTCTTTAATCCTGTCATTTACATGGCTGTTTATATCAGAAGGACAAAGGCTGTCCCAAATGCACACTTACACATAAGCCACCATTATCTTTCTGCTTGTGCAGCTGAAAACCTAATACCTTAGTTCAATAATAATGCAGAGGGGACAGCTCATTGGTAGCCCAGTGGTACGACAGAATAATAGCTTCAGAGGAGTCCTGCCTCTTGAAAACAAATATGCAGGTGCTTTAGTTCAACTCAGGAAAAATGCAGCAAAATATTGTATCCACAAGTGCATAATGTCTCATCAACACCGATCGGTTATCAATTAAAGCAAAACCATCTCATTATATTAATGAATGGCCTCAGCTAGTAATAGCCTGTCTTATTGATGTCTGAACAAGGTAAGCACAAACCCCCTTACACAGCACTGAGATCCACAGTATCAGCAGCTGAGAGCAGATTTGCAAGGATGAAGAAAACAAAAAAAAAAAAAGAGGGAAAAGCAAAGAGAAACTGAAGGACACAAGAGGCTACTCTCAGAGGGACTGCATTTATTCCAGCAATTGTCATGCAAGCCTTGTTGTAAGTAATAATGTGGCCTTTAATGACGGAATGATGGACCTGCCAAACAGTGCCTCTGCCATATACTGTCTGCATGTCCCCGCCGTCCGCTTCTCACATACCCATCTGGGACATATTAGCATAACCTCGTCAATTCAGAGCCCACTTTAACATAATCCATATTTGCTGGGTAAAGTCCAACAGCAAGCCTCCCATACAGCGGTCATATGATACTATGACACACTTCAAGAGCCCGGCCCACTTAAAGCATGCTTGGGCAGCTAAGCAATTCAGAAATGCAAAATAGCAGGGCATACTGTTCCCTACCTTGTACCTAGAGGGACAAATCCCTTTTGGCCAGACATCTCCAGACTGTTACCTTGGTATTCCTCCACAACAGTATTTGTGATTTTTATTCTAAGTGTTCAGGAAAGAGGAGAAAAAGAGCAAAAAGGAGTCTGCTGTCATGGCTGGCAGTGAGTGTGTAGAATACATTGAGTTGCTGAGGCATGTCAAAGTATGTATGCTTCACCTATCAGGAAATAATGCCATATTTTGATACACATTTGCTTGGTAAATATTCCTATTCTCACTCTTTAAAAAAGGGTGGACTGCAGGAAGACCAAGCATAAAATAATCTGTTATTTCAAACTAATTGTAAATCACAAGAATTATTTCTTCTATACTGAAAATAGGCTGCATATTCATGTAAGTATACACCTGCAGCTACATCAAGAAATTGCTCATATAAATTGCATGAGATTAATACAGTCATGATAAATAAGGTCATGGATAATAACTGACTTTGGGAGTTATCCCTAAAGAGCAGGATAATCATTATTTCAGAGAAGGCAAATGCATCTTTAATGTCCTGACATTTATTGATACTGTAATTTGAGTGTAGATTTTATTGAGTACAGTCTAGAAACAGTTTAAATGAAAATAAACCTCAATTTTAATCAATCAGTGAATCCAATCAGATGTTGTACAAATAACACACAACTAATGATGAACTATCTGGGTAATGTGAATTCTACATTTTGGTATATTTCACTGATGCAGTTCTTTGAAGTTCTGTTCAGTAAAGACATTCAGCAGAATTCCTTCACCCACTTGAAAGCAATACCTGTCATGAACCATCATCACAAAAGCCTTCTGAGATATAATCTCAGAGAACTTTTAACCCAGGAATTTCAAACCCTCCTGTCAAAGAGAAAGCAGAGATCTTAGGATCATGACACTCAGTCAGCAGCAGTCACACAGCTCTGGGCCGGTTGCTTCTCAAGTGCTGGACTGTCTGGCAGCCAGCAGGGCCAAGGACTGAATTTCACAAGCCTTAGTTAAATATTAGTCCAGTGGAATCCACTTACTATACAGCAGCGTACGAATACATCAAGGCTCACTGCATGCTATTTTTCATCAAATACAAAAAAACAGTCCACCACCACTGTTGGAAAGTAAACAGAGTGGAGCAAATCGTAAACATCAAGAGGGATATAAATATTTCAGCCGTATCAGTTGTCAGACCCACCTAGTGTTCAGGCCAGAGACATCTAGTTACAGCTGAATTCTAACTGAGGCTGACTTATGATAATGAAATTCATTCACAGCACGATTCACTGTATGTATACAGGATACCTCCTTCATTTCACTAAGTTAAGGAAGTTTCTGGTTTCGTTCCTTCCTACCTTCACAAGCAGAGCATGTAGAGAATCTGTGTGTCCTGCTATCGCATGACTTCAATATTATGAAAAAATACACAAAGTAAACACATTCCTCCTGAATCACAGACCAATTTGATTTGTGCTTCAGAGAGGTCAGTGAGGGATCCTGCAGTTCACACCCCCCTGCGAGTAAACCCCCACACAATGAGGCTGCGAGCGGGATGTTTCTCCGAGGGATGTCATGCTGCATGTCATCAGCCTGGTTAAATTGCACTGCCAGTGGGTAAGCAGCAGGGGTCACATGAGGCTCAGTGTGGACTGCAACATGTAACGCATGGCAGACCACAGTCTGAAGGCTGCCCAGTAATGACTCCAAAAGATCCCGATAAAGATTGAGGGGCAGCTGTTTCCATCTAAAACAACTCGTCTCTCACACACACGTGCCCACACAATGTAAAGCTCTGCAGCAAAATCTTAAAAAGGGCTGTAAGGTTTTGGTTGTTTGCACTACAGTAATCAATATATCAATACTGTGTCAATGGAATCCATCCATAATAGAGCAATTGTTTGGGAGGTGGTTTCCAAGTGTAGATGATTCTCATTTTAGGAATGATTAAACAAACCACTGCATCAAGTTAAGAGAAAATGCCTGTTTTGGGAGCGAGTCCAAGCATTTGCCCTTGTGAACACAAAGCCCACATGTGACTGGGAGAGGCCTCAGTTGGGCAGACAGCAGAGGGAGTTAACAAAGCTAATTAGGAGAGGCTGACATGTTAAAGTGAGCTGCGGCTTGGGAGTCAGCTCTATCACATATGTTTCCTTTGTGGCGGGTGAAGTGGCTCCTTTGTTTGTGAATTGATGGCGTTTCGCTCCGCCGTCCCTTTGGGTAGAGGCACTGACCTGCGGAGGCCCCGACAGTGAGAAGAGGCTCTTTCTCTGTCTCCCCGATGCCTGCTGCTCCAGCTGTCCCACTCCCTCCCAAACCTAAACCTTTCCAGAGCCGAGGACGCACAGTGAGATGGGCAACACCTGTAAAAGAGCGAATACCCCCTCCGCCCAGGCACCTCAAAGCAGCCTGCCCACCTGCTACTGAGCTCTCTGGGCCCTGCAGCTTAAACGCTCATTTTGTGCCTCTCAGCACGGGACTTATTGATATAAATAGCTGTGCACAAAGTGCACACTCTGTTTTCTCTTGGTCTGATGCAGTAGGTGTGTATGTGATTATATTCAATGGCAGCCTCTTTCAGGTGGGGATGAAATATGAGCAGTTTGGACACTGGGTAAATGACAATCTCTGCTAGATTCACTGAAAATGATTATAGCACAATTGACATATATCGAAATGGACAACGTGATTCTCGTACCCGTCTTAAACAAGGACTCAATATCTAATATGTAGACACAATATACTCTGTATTAAACATTACAGATTGTGCGATAGATAGTGCAATAGATTTAATGATGACCTTACCATTTGTCTTGATATAGCTTGTCCTTCCTCACTGGTGAAACATAAGGTTTGTCCTTGAACAAGACACTCTGTTGTTATAATGAAGAAAACAGTAGTCCATACAGTGCAAGCCTTCCACTTATTATTCTCTGTTAATTGTAATTTAATACATATGAAGCCTATTTATAATTAAATCAATAATGTTTACTTGATTTTCAATAAGACAAGAAAAATCGTACAGCATCTCAGAGCATCGACTTCAAAGTGTTAACTTGCCTTGTGTGGCCACAAAGTTTGTAAAAAGTCAATCTCTTTCATTCACCTAAGTCCTGCATGGCAACAGATTAATCCTAACCCATTAAGATGACAAGACAATTTGTGGAGTAGTTGAGTGTAAATAAATACATTGAGGAGGAGATAATACATTAGGCTGCTGACCAGGCTATTCCATTACAGCAGCACATTTGTTTCCATACACGGAGGAAGCCATTCAGCGGATGGCGTCTTTCCTTCATGAGGTGAAAGTGGAATCTTGCCTCTGAGAGGAAAATAAGGACATCAGGACTGCTCGACATTAACTTTCATCACAAAAGTCATCTCACCCACCAGGAATAGAGGCTCTCTCCAGCTTGCTCATAAAAAGGAAAAGATATAATACACAGCCTTCAGTTTAAGAGGTAACAATAGTTTTGTCTCCATTAGGTGTTATAAAACAACAGCAACGAGAGGTGCATCTGGTGCCTTGCTATTTTAGAAACATGACTGTAAAACACAACCCTGCAATGATTCTCCAGCAACACAAAACAACCCTAAAAATGTAATATTTTAGATGTTTTATATGCATCTTTAGATTTACAGACTGTTTTACCATTCCAGGTGGTGATACTGCTGGAAGAAAAGAGGCAGTACAAGCCAAGTGGCTTCATTGATTTTTGCAGTAATTGATCTGATGGTTCCTTGTGATAATTGACAATTATCCCTGATTACCAGACAGGGGCTTAAAATCAGTCTAAGAAAATGACCAGCATTATGGGATGTTGTACAATGGCTGAACAAAGATAAATCAATACACCTCAGAAAACTGCTTAGAAAACAAGACAGAAGACTGTCACACTGGACCACATGCTGCACTGCTGCTAACAATCCCTGACATACAGTACACTACTACATATACCCCCGATGATATACATTAACTAATACAACAAGGAACTAAAGTACACACAATAGTAATTTAAGAGCATGAAATGAGCTTACATAATTATCTATAAACTGGAAGATCTAAGCACAACAGTTTCTACATGTGTGTGCATGTGCAAACCTGCACACGTCTGCATCTTTGTGCTGTGCTGTGTGTGTGTGTGCCCATATAGAGCATGTGTTCGTTTGTAGCTAAACGTCTATATTTCTCTGTTACTATGTGCCTGACCTCAGCTGATTGGTCCTCTTGATTCAACCAGACAGATGCAACTCATTGCAGCTTAATAAATATAGGGGCCCAGGGGATCTCCGCTAAACAGTTCTATTAAGTTGGAAACATGTCAGCCAATATAAAAGCAGCCTGACCCCGGGAAAGGTCAACTGTGACACGCATGTTTACTCAGGAAAACAACCCGAGGCTGGAAGGTCTTGTTTTATCGGATGTCTTCAAAAGAGAGAGAGAGGGTGTCTGGCTGCCCAGTTATTCGTTTTATGTGATTTTGGGTCTTTGAACCCGCAGAGGAAAGGGCGGTGTTGTCACTGAGCTTTTTGTTTTGCACAAGTCAAATGACTGGTACACAGGGTCACACTGTATATTCCTCAAACCATAGATAGATAGATAGATAGAAAGATAGAGAGAGAGAGAGAGATCAAAGCCCAATGATATAAAAGGAAAGTATTTCTGTAAAGAGGGGGAACTTGTAAGAGACAGATTAAACAATTTACCAAATCTACAAATTTTTCAAACTCCACTCCTCCAGTCTGCAGTGCAGGCTCTGAATTATAAATTTGTTGTCTGCATGCCCAAAATGAAAAAATGACCCTGATGATGTCATCTGGACTGTGTTTTTTGTAATATTGGTGGAGCGCCCCTTTAAGACAGTTCACTTAAGGTTTTCCTGTTAGTTTGTACTTATAGTAAATAGAGCGAAAAACAAGAGAGAAAGAAAGAAAAGACACATATGGTAAAAACTGAAATTGTTGCGAGAGAGGGAAGGGGGGTCGTCGTGGCAGTCAGTCACGCTACCTGTGACATGAGTGTAGAATGGACTTGACTGTACTAAAACAATCTTCCTCGTCATTTTTTGGCGCTTGAAGAGGCACCGGGTATGAGGTGCCCCCCCACCCCCAACCCCCCCTGCCTGCGATAACACACTGAACCCTGTCGCTCAGGAACAGGAGAGGTGAGAGGGCTCTGCTTCCTTTCTTCACTAATCTGCCTCTACAATGTTTAATCAGCACATCAAAACATTGAGGGAGAGGAATTTCCGTGCTTGGTGAGCATATTAGGGATGCAGTCACAGCGTTAACTAGCATTGATGAACTGTTTGCTTATGCAGTAATAATTAACTTCCATTACATTACTTTGTGTGATTACTTTCTTAATTGCCTGAATTATGCATCAATTTAATATCTAATAACCAGTCTCAGACATTAGACACTGTTCAAACACAAATTGCATGTAGTTTCCTAGCTTTAATTAAACACACTAGAATAAATGAAACGATGTAGGATGGATGTCTTGCAGTGATTTCCTGGGTGCTTAAATATGCTATTTATTATAAAAGCATATAAAATTCACTTTCTCCTCAGGAAAGCAAACCACAAGATGCCAATTATAGTATGCAAGTTGCTTTGCCATGGCTTTTTCAGAATCTAGACTAATAAATTTGTTGAGTGGGGCTCATTGTTATATTATGCAAATACATTACCATGCCATTTTTTAAGTTTCAAATTTTGTGTGCAGAGCAAAACATGTCCCCAAAGATGATTTTAATTATATAGCAGAATGGGCTCTTGTTTTGCATTGTTATTGTCCTCTAGTAAGGAACTGGTGAGCTGGGACAATAAATTAGAGTCTATGCAGATATTCAAATTATTTCTCATATCACTTAAATGCAACGTATCTTACACATACTCTCTGCATGACATATGGTCTTGTGCTTGCTGGTTGAAGCTAGAAATGAATGACCTCGTCAGATATATAAAAACACTAGGTGTTCCAGCCACAGGACAATTATAGAAATGTTATTTTAGACATGTCACGGGTTGGTGCATCAGTGTAAAGAAAAGCCTTCTGCCCACACTAAATGACTTTGCTCGTCTCTTGCAATGCAATGCAAAAATAAACATTTGAGAATTAGGCTCATCTTTCTCAATTGTACGCTTTGTGGTACCTGATTTAAATTTGATTTACAGGTAGTAAAGCAACTGTATGTCATATGAACAGAATATAATTAAAAAGCAAACCCATGGAAGCACCAGGTCATTCAATGAATTGATATTAACTTTTAGTCCTCTTGTATCATCATTTTACCCTCACTCAGAAAGTGACATATTCACTTAAAGAGAAAAATGATCCCTATTTTCCTCATCAGCAGTAGTTTGGCAAACATACATGTAGCAGAAAAGCAACACAAACACACAGACTTCTCTCCAAAACAGCGTAAGAAAACCCTTAAAAAATTATGGGATTAAAAGCTATACTTTACATGAATTATTGTGAATTATATATGAATTTAAATAACAGCAAATCAGCGCAAAAGTCGCTTTTGCAGGAAAAAAAGAAATTACCCATGGTTGAAATAAAAATCTATTTAGCTAATCTAAACTCATGCAAATCCTTGTGACTGGTGTGAGGTCTGGCAGCATCGTTAGTCTGCTTTTTAAATGATCTCAAGAGCTGGTGAGCTGCTGGCAATGCAAGGTTAGACAGAAAATGATGGCAGCATGCGGATGCTTCACAGACCTCATGATAGTTTCCGTCTGTCATTATTTACGTCTGACTAGTCGCGTCATGTCAGCTACCTAGAGAGACACTTTTAATGTGAACCCCCCTCCGTTCTCCTATTGCTTTTCACAAGCAGTGTAGTATACCATTATTTCTTTGCTTCAGTACCTTTAGGTGAAGCTCGCCCCCCCCCTCCCATCAGCCGGAATCAAAGACAGATCCTCTGCTTGATATTATACATGCCCGCATTCATACAGAGATGGCACAGAAGCTACATACCACACTAAAAAAGGCAATTCTGTATCTCATCTGACTAATTAAATTAAGAAGAAAAAAAACACTGGGTGATGTGGTGCTCGGGGATTTAAAATCTGGATTTCAAAAAATTTTGGAGGGTACAGATGCAGTAGCAGTTCCATAATGAATATCTGAAATAGTTGCTGTATAATCTGTCGTCATTAGCTAACACAGTATGTTGTCTTGAGCAGGATGTTGCGGGTTTTTAAGACTGACTAACTAATGAAACACTCAAAGCAAAGCCAAAAGCACTATCTTATGAGTTCTCTCTCACAACATACAAATTTATTTCACAACAGTTACCCTCAAGCTCGATAAGATGGCCATTTATCACAGCACTACCCATGAATCAAGTCACATTGTAAAATCGATCATTGATTCACCTTATTCCCTTGTTTTTCCATCTGAGCCACATAATGATCATTAAACTGACCACAGCATGTCCAAAAAATGGATTTATAATACACTGAGCACAGCCTGAAACATCACAAGAATGGTATCCTGAGGAAAAGATGACACAGATATAGCGTACATAAAAAAGGGCATTCATTTACTGTATTTTGTGACTCTAAAACTCCTTCCTGCAGATTTAAGTACAGTACATTTTGGCTGTGGATCTAGAAACCACAGGCCCAAGACCTTTTGGCTATGGTCCATCTCTACGCTTTGTGCACGTGATCCCAGCCTAGATGAGCATGCTTTAATGGGGCTGCTTAGCCCCATCATGACCCAATGAGTGCCGGCTGTGGAGTGGATGTGCTTGGTGTGTGTGTGTGTGTTCCCAGCAGGGAGACAGTGCCTTATGAAGGTCACAACTGCAGCAGTCTGGGGCTCTCTAAGTGAACCCTGGAGAGGATAACAAGCCACATCTAACGCTTTCTCTTTGTGCTCTCACAGCCACTGATCCACCTGAGAATCGTGCAAGCTAAAGCACACAGAAAGCAAAGCAAAATTCTCACTCTGGATAATACAAAAAAAAAAAAAAAAACAACAATCACCATACACTCAGTTCCTTGTAAAAATGCAGTTTCCAATTACCACCCAGGATTATTATCTCAACATCAGTCTAAAAACATATCAGTCTTGACCCAAAATGAGAAATGTGGTGTTTTGCAAAGCAATTCTTGCATAGCCTGTATACAAAAATGGAAAAATGAGGAATACCATTTGCCTCAAGGGAATTTTAGTTCAACCACAGTGTGTGACAGTATTGCCCTGTGTTATGGCCGCCTAATGGACAATGTAGCATTAATTCAGCTTCAGATGAACAGGCAGGACAGCAGAATCAAAAATTAGGAGGGGGCCCTAGGTGTATGAATTATGCATATTACATTACCATAACCCCACAATACACTGTGCGACAAAACAATGCAGTGAAAATTGGGCTTCGACTGAGATATTGAACAATTTCCTACATGGTTCTTGCCTACCTTAGAAAAGAAATTGTATTAAGCTTCCTCAATAACAGCAGAACCCATATGAGATTTGTATGTTCACATCTAGTCCAGTGAACAAAACACTATGTAAACAAGTCAGGGATAATTGAAAAGAAAGTCTCCTGACTGCTTTCACAGGGACCTATCATTCAGGCAGATGGGAATTTGGTTAAATGGCAGGAGAGAAATTACTTTTTTCATTGATTTTCCTTTAGACATCAAAGGCAGATAAATGAAATGAAGCAATTTACTTTGTCGAGCTCTGAAATGGTATTCAAGCAAAACATGTCAGAAACTATTATTTGCAATCATGTTGCTCTTATTAATCCTGAAGCAAAACGGATAAATGAAAACGCACAAAGGGGTTTACTGGGCTACGACACATTTTCAGTTTGCATTAAGCCACATACAGTGGCAAGAGACACATGCAGTCACACAGAGTAAATAAAGTGCAGAATTAAACTATAACTTTTAAACAAAGTTCTTCAAACAAACATCATTTGAGAATTGGTTTATATTATCAGTACAAATGATCCAAAAAATGAGTTGCATCTGATATAAATTTTAACACGCTATACGACTAAATCATTCCCCTGTGTTTTTGGAACAACAAACACCAAACAGCTGCAACATTTGTGACTTCAAACCATATTAAGTTCTTTTTTCATGTGATCTGTGTGTAGTCCAGTAAGCTTTTAAAAAAGAAAAACCACAATGTTGCTTTTCATATCTACTAATTTAAGACTGTGAGACTACATCTCTGATTTGTGGATGACTGCTGTAAAGGAGACAGCCTTTAGCTGCAGCATACACTTGCAGTGTGCTGTGTAAAACAGTATGTGGTATTGGTAACTGCCTCTGTTCAAGCCTTGTAATCATTACCTGGCATCTTATTGCCTCTGTGGCTTTTAAAGCTTTTGTCTCACCCCCAGAAAACAGGGAGTTATAGCTGATCTTTTATTAAAACTTTAGGAGAGCATCCCCCCTCCCCTCCAGAGGGGGCGGAGGAGGAGTGGGACAAATTAGTGTTGACAGTAGACACTTAAAGCAGGAAAATCACAGGCCCACTGGGAGGCAGGAGCCACATGGGGCTCCCCGCCTGTGTAAAGAACACTCCAGATTTCACTTGAGATGCAGTCGCCTTTTAACAGGGCAAGGGGAATGTCAACAGACCCTCTTGAATGAACCAATAAAGCCACTAAAAGGAGAGGATTAACCAGCTGATATCAGGGACAGCGGTTTGTTTTGAATGCAGCCCCCACCTCCTCTTCTGTGGAACATGGCCTGAAATACAGTGGGCGGAACATTTCCTTTGCTAAGCATCCTGTTACAGTGCCAAATATTGTGAAATTAATTGTGCTAATACTTGATTGTGGTCACACCAGAGTTAACCATCTAATTCTATTCTGACTTTACTACTATTGAATTGGATGGAGGATAAAAAGATTACTTTGTCCTAATTTGTAACTAACGTAAAGTGAATTGCTTTCTCCTTGCCTCAACTTTTCATAGAAAAAGGAGCCGTTTCCCTCTTAACTCTTTTGTATGGTAGTTGCCCTATTATTGCTTTTACTGCCCATTTATCGGAGAGAGCTGCTGTTCGTAAGTGAGGCTACACAACATGAAACAGTAATTACAAGACATCAGGGGCTTTCAATCTCCTCTTAATTTCCCAACAGCTGTGATGAAAAGCCCTTAGTCCAATTAATGTGTCAAAATATGACCCAACAATGTCATGGCCTCCTCACAACCCCATAAACATCGAATAAAAGACAGGGCTAAAAACAGATTTATTTGAACGGCAATGACAACGTTTAATTTCTATAAACCACCAAACAAACAAGCTAGAAATTGTCCAGTTAGTTGTTTTTGCTCAGGTGTTGAACTTGATTTAACAACTGCAGCTAAACGAGGCAGATGAAGGAGAAAAGCCATGCTTGTGACATTTGATATGAGGATAAATATATCTTGGGAGAGGTGTGAGGTTTTAAAGTTAAGGTCTGTAAATGGAGAGCCTGATGTATAGGCTGCAACTTGAGAGGATTGTGATAAATATAGGTTGGGCTCTGCTCTTTTGCAATTCACTACAAGGCTTATTACAATTCACAAAACATTTGTAACAGCAAAGCCCCAGTTCTGCTGTTAAAATGTTTGATTTCACCAGAATAAAACATAAAATGCTATAAAAGAAAACTTTTGGTTGGTCTTATTAATGAAACTTGATGTTATCATTAGCAGTTAATTCACTGGTTAATATCCAAGTTACAGAACTTTCTATCTTGTACAGAGAACTTGTAAACTGTGCATGTCAGCAATGGAGAATTTGCTTGTTCTTCTTTTTGATTTTTCTCACAACTACTTGAATTTATTTCACAGTAGTGCACTGCTGTGTGTCATAACACCGGGTCCATGCACTTCATTACATGATTAGTTGATACTGTCATGATATACAGTACGCCTCATAATGCTTGGTCTTTCATTCAAGCATTGGTGAGCATGCCAGTGTGAATATGTACATAATTTTTAATAAATACTTTGATTATGCCACATTAAAAGATATTATTAACTATGTGACTTAAATGTTGCTAAAATGGTTTTCATCTTTAAAAAAAAAAAATCCATTCATGCATCAAAAGGATTAACTACAGTATTCAGACCAAGAACGAAGTTCTAGAAAAAAATAATTAGTATTTGGAGCGCCTATCCCCCTTCACTGGAAACTTGTTTTTTCCTGTGTCAAGCAAGGCAATGTTAGATGAATTTAGGCAGTTGCAATGTGCATCTGATTTATAATGGAGAAGGTGAGGGTAAAACATTGAGGGATTTCCCTTTAATCAGATCTCTTAGGAATCCATGTAGTGGACCAATACCCCAATGAGTTCCCTTTTAAAAAGCCAAGAATATTAGATTGGCTGCACGCTGCCTTAGTTTTAGCCTCAATCAGAGGGAATTGGGGAGGATTTTGTTAAATCTAAGAGTGTTTTTACATCTCTGAAAAGTTCATTTCTCTTCATCTATTAACTCTGAATAAAAACCTACCATCATTTATGCATTTGTCCATTTAGAAATCCTCAAGCTCGTGAGCTGTAGATCTGAGCCCAAATTTTGAGCTTACGGATGACCAATCACAGAGGTGCGTGCCTCAGAGCTGAACCACAAATGGATCCTTCACAGCATTGTAAATCAGGACCTCAAAGAGTATTATTTAGCCTCAAGCAAAGAGTGCTTGTTTATCAGATGGTGCCTGAGTCTAGGATAAAAACCTCCCCATAAATCTGGGTACCTTTTATGTGCTCATAGAGACTGGCTGGCTCATTCTGAGTATAAGGTTCTCAAGAATGCAGAGGTAAGCGCAGCATTCCTGTCAGAGAGCACACATTGTATATGAGTACCTGAAAACTAGTACTAATGAATGCAGTTTATGAGATATTCAAACATGCTGTAATTGGTCTTAATACTCTCAGTAAGACCTGTGTCCTAGTGAAGCACTGCTGTAACTTTGCCATTTGATTCAAGTGCAGGCAAACAAACTATAAACCACAAATCAGTGACAAATCATAACACTTAAAGGGTGAATTCAAGGTGAATCTTTGTCTTGGCTAAAGGCTTTGCATTCATGATTTAGTGTGTATTGTCACTATACACGTTCAATAAGCATTGTCAATTTTTCACATGAAGTGTCAGTAGGTGCCACACTACATCCGACAGTGGGCTCGATGTAAGTTATCACGACTGCAGCGCTCCAGCGGGTAATTTTCTGAACATTTTATTTTGTTGTCTGATATATAGCCGTTCCTGATATGGCAATGCTAAACCCCAGATGATAAATCAAACGTGCGGCGGCTGCCTCTGATAACTCAATAAGCACCTGGACTCCTCCTAACATGTCACACCTGCACTTGTACGTATACAGTTCTCATTCTCGGGCCTCACTGGGGGGCTCAATACACCTGCCTTGTGCATTTCAGCAGCCTAGCAGCTGGGAAAGAAACATCATGCATGCTTAATTAGGAGGATCAGGAACCATGGGAAGCAGTTGGCAATTTTTAAGGCACAGTATACATACTCCTGACTATGTGAAAATCCATTCATTCTTAAAAAAATGTGTAGTTTCATTTATGTAACAAATTTATAAACAAAGAGATTTTAATGATAAAAAATGAAAATCCACCATAAATTAAAATGCCTTTGTTAAAATATACACAGTACAGCTTCTAAGATACAAACTGTTCCCACAGTATTTTAACCAAAGAATATGAAAAATCAAAGCAAATTCATTTTTGGTATATTTTACTTTCACACAGCAGAGTATTAAATAGACTTGATTTAATAAGCATATTTAACAAGAGAATACCAAGGGGAGACTTTGCTGATCAATATTATTGTATACTTTCTAACCAATCAATTTAGTGCCTGCTTAGGAGCCATTACCAAGTGTAATAAATAGGGGTTTGTTTAAGAAAATAATAACATACTGATTCTCAAAACCCAGAGGCATTTATTAAATCGCATGGAGAAATGTTCAATGTCATATATGGACAACACACAAAAAGCCCATTCAATGGATAGATTGTGCACTCTGAGACTGTCAACAAGTATTAAAGCCAAACACTGACTTTCAAACCCTCCAGTTGAATAGAAATGTTCATAGTCAAATCAGCACTTACTCCTCTGAAAACTGTTTAAATTCACAGCAACATTTCTGCCCCTCCTAATCCACGCAGATACTTGGTAATTTAAAAAACAACAAACCTGTAAGTAATGAATATTATGCCTACACTCTCATAAATAAACCAGTAACTTTGTGGACAGAAAAACACATATATTCTCAATTTGAGGCCCTGTAGAAAACAACTTGCTACAGTTGTGTTATGGCCACATGCAGACACAGTAGTGTCTAAGAAGGCGTTTCAGACAGGAGGTTAAATTTCCAATGAATTTTTTAGTGTTTTACGGGGCCAATCTTCTAGTCGGTGTGAGAGTATTGCTTATAAGGTGCGACTCTTATCAACACTACACGAGCTATGTGTTTATCACAGACTTTGAGTCATATGCCCAATTCTGATATGAGGTGCAGTATTGCTACAGAGGCTATAAACCCTATAAGGGAGTGAGAAGGGGAGAGGCAGTATGATAACTCAGAGCGTCCTGCTGTAATTATGGTATTCATGAAAAGATGAAATTGAGTGCAGACTAAATCTGTAGCTCTAGGCAAAATCAACAGCTTGGCATTACACCGTGACCTCTGACTATCTTGAGGATACAGCAAACATACCAAAACTTTGCTGCTTTTTTCATCAGTCAGGAGTGAGGGAATGAAGTGCATCGATTGCTTGTGATTATTAACTAGACTGAGATAAGCCCTCTCCTTATTATGCAGATTACTGAGGCTCCCCGCTCCAGCATATTGTACAGATGCAAGGGAGCAGCTGCTCTTACAGATGGTGGGTACACGGATCTATCATTATGCCTCCATTGTCTCCACTTCAATTGTTTGGGGGACAACAGAACTGCATCAAAGAGGAATCCGACTGCAATGAATTAAGAAAGAGAAACGAAAACCATCAACTAAATTTATACACCGGAGGCCGTGGAATTGAGAGGAGCGTAAAGCTGAAGCTATTCCATATATACAATCACGGAGTCGCCCACTCATGTATACTGTACCCAAATCTGTTGGATGCAGCACTGTGCACCAAACATATGTTGTTTTTTTATTAACAAACAGATATTATTTCAGGACGCAGATATTAATTCAAATAAGAAAAATTGACTTTCAGTTAAAAAAAAACAAACAAGCCAGAACAAAACCAAACAAGTCAATAAAAAATGAGAACTTCAATGCCCAAAAAATTGATGATGTTAGTTTGCAATATTTTTTCTCCAAACGCTAATTTTAATTTTGATTTCATGTGTTCACCTCCTCATTAAAGTGTCACATCATCAGTCAAATCATCACAACACCACACAGACAATAACTGATGATGGCTCCAGAATTACTTATTTTGAATATATTAAATATTCCCACAAAGCTGAGCCACAGTGAGGGTGGAATATGCAGACAACGTCAGTTTTGCCCTTAAGGGGAACCTCTGGTTGTCCATTTGACTCGCCACACCTCCTGCTGTGCACTGCTGAGATCAGGACACTGGTAGCTCCTCTGATCAAACATGACATTACACTAGAGGGAATTACATGCTCAGATTATAACAGAGAAGGTCACATCGAGTTGTAAGTCATGACAGCAGTCCCACACTATTTCGCAGATAGCAAGGGGTGGTATTACTTTAAGAATTAATGCAGTGACATTAAACTGAGCACAAGTTTCCGACCCTTGTCAGGCAGGCTGGGAATTATATCCATACAATATACAGAAGGTATTTATACATTATATTATTGGCAATTCTTCTTAGACATGCAGTCCCCACAGTGGGTGACAGAGAAAAAAAACAATGATAAGACAAATACTTCATAATGACATAACCTCATAGAGCATGTCCCACACTGGAGCACATTAATAAAGGCTGGGTGAGGTAAAAAAAAAAAAAAAAAAAAGTACTTAAGCCAAGTTAGACTATAAGTTGTCTTGCTGTGGTCAAGAACAAGGTATTTTATTTATTTATTATTCACTGTGGGAGAGGGGCAATGAGCAGTTTACTTCTACTGTAATTCCTCAAGATATTCAATATTCAAAATATGTTTTAGATGTCAGTGATTATCAGTGCTGGGGAAGTGTATTGTTGAGGTAGCAGACAGAAAAACAAGGCCCATGAAAGCCATCAGCCCTCGTCTTCACATCATTTTCACTATACTGGTATAGAAGAATAGGCTAAACCCAGCAGCCAAAAGGCAACTCAATAATGTCCATGGTATAACTGGATTTCATTTTTATGCTATGGCAATGTATGCAAACATTCAAGATGGATCTTGTGTATTGGTTATTTTTGTCTGTGGATGCATTTATTCTGTGTAACAGCAGCCATTGATTACAAAGGAAGTGCTCCTTCAAGAACAAATGCAAGATGCCCGCTGGCATCTATACAGCTGTAGTAGTAGCTGTAATTCCCATAAGGCAGTGAGAACTAGCATTATTTGCTCCAAATAGAAAATCAATTCCATAGCAGAATATTTTTTGTTTTCAATATCCTAAAGAAGACTCTCTCTTCAGATGATCTCAGTATGAAGTAATAAACCCCTGTTTACTATCTTCATTCATAATATGTATTTATTCAGTATTGAAGTAAAATTAATAGCATAAATACGACTTGCAAACAGTTCAATGCCTCCAATTACACTGGCTACGAACACACAATAGATGCAGGAAAATAACCAGCTGTATCCCAGCAGGTCAGAAAACTATATTTCAACATTAATTCCTTAACTGGTATCTGCTGTATTCAAATAAAAAAACAGTTTTTCTTTCTTCAGTCATGTGTCATGGGTGGATAGATTGAGCCCCTGTCAGAGCACAAAGCTCCCCTCAGAAGTCCACACTACCTCGTCTGTTGTTAGGACCTGGTCCACATGGGGCCAGATTTGATTGGAAAGCCCAAAGGGAGGAGTTCCACCAGTCACAGGGGCATTGTTAGTGCCTCCAAAATGGCCAGAGAAGAATGACTGATTATGCAACCACAGCCAGGGTTACTAATAGGAATTCTATTTGAATTTCTAACATAACAGATGTTTGCTGGGCACCTCCATGGAGTGCGCATACACAGTTATGCTAATTTGCCAGTGTTTCCCTTCAAGTTAGCTCAGAGTCATTAGAGCACACAGCTAGCTTAGATCCCTCTGTCAAACTAATAATTGGCCATTATTGATATTAATTAACATTTTTGCTCTCTATGTCCTTTTTGACCCGCTATCTGTTAGTAAATCCAGTTACTGGGTCCTATTAGGGCAATAAAATCCACAGGACTCTATAGTAGTTGCAACCCATTTATCAGAAAGAGAGTATAAAGCCAATTAGGAATGGGTGCAGACAGTTGTCTTCATTCTCCACTGACTACTTTTTGATCTCCATTATAAATTGCTAATAGGGTAGATACTGGTTAGCAAAAGGAAGGAGGGTTGGGGGATGGGGTTGGGAGGCTTACCATTGCTCACTCCCACCCGTGATGACAGGTGAAAAGGACCAGTAACAATATTCTTGCTTGATGAGGCTACACCATCATCAGCTGCTGTTTTTTTTTTCCCCTCAGTGTTTTTGTTGGGTCATGGTGCTCCTTCCTCTCTACTGCTGGTCAATCATGTTAATTGGCCTAAAACTAGAATATTACAGAAAGCCATTAAATTGTTGATAGTTTATCCTCCAAAAGTAATAGCTTTTGGTCTCCCTGCTATTATGATGCAATAAGCATCGGAAACCCTGCACACTATAGGTTTATGGGCTCAGATCAAGAAATCCTAATAGGTGTATATTGACTGGTTTATTTTCCACAAAACTCCAAGGGGACTGGTGGTTGCAAGAAAATATATCAAAAAGGCTATCAACAATGGTTGGGTCTTCTGTGTAAAATCAATAGTGAGCCATAGATGGCTTGAGTTTTCACAGTTCTCTCTCGTCATTTAAAAAGACTGTAGGCTATATGATGCCTGAAGGGAACCATGACATTTTTGTAACATAGCACCCTAATCTGTTTTAATTTTGGTGAGAACACTGTAGGCTGTTGTTTTGAACTTGATAACAGGTTATTGCTGCTCCAACCTGACGCCTGGGGAATGAATGGTTTAGTTTTTTAGAGTAACATGACGGATCACGAGTTGTTGTTGAAGCAGGTAGCCTAACATAACCTATGTGAATTACAACTTATGTTGGTGCTCCCTGAATCCAGATGCTACTGTGGCAGCCCAGCTTTATGACAAGAGGTATAGCAGTCCCTTAAATGAGCAGTATTTAATAGCCTGGATTCAAGTGTAAAGGCTCTCTCCCCTGTGCATTACTCCAAGAACCTAATTACAAGTTTCATCATCAATCATGAGCATTATTTATTCAGTGAAATGAATTTCTAATTAATAACTGATGAGCATTATGGCCTCGAAGACTGTAAAGCAATTAATTATGGTTGGCAACAGGGAATATCCCTGTAAAGGACTATCTGGCGCTCAGTCACAACACAGCAGTGCCAACAGGCTAATGTCCACAAAGAAGAGGCACTGGATTGTTTTTGTACCTAGGCTTTATTTGGGATAATTACTTTCATGAATGTTGCCTGGGGCCTGTCATACTGTTGGTGATGTAATAAACATTGAAAAACTGTATTTAAATTTTGTTAAATGCTGTTTTGAACTGTCATCTTCCACACCCTGTGCTGCTACGGTCTATTCTCACAGATGTTTTGTGTTTGTAATTTTTTTTCCAGACTGCAAGAAGAAGGCACAGTATGCATTCTAAGGCAAGACACTTTATTTGTTTACAGCAACTAAGTTACTTTTATGTGGGGAGATGGACTGGAAAGGCAGCCACTCTACATGTTCAGGGTCAGCAGTCCTGTCATCCCACTTCAATCCCAGGTTACTGATTAATTCAATGGCATTTAGTGGGCCAGGTATAAACAAACTCAAGTACAAATTACATTGATTTAGATATTAACAAAGATATGTACAGCCTAATAGCATGTAATACAGTATGTAGATCGACTGTACATAAGAACCTATATTACCATCATTTATTATCATAACTTATATGTTGATCAGTATTGCTAAAATGTTTACCCAATAAGGACTTTAAATGGCTACATTCTCTATACTCTCTATTCTCTATCTCTAAAATGAAAGTTTAGGTTATTAAATGACTAAAATTATTGAGTACTTAACCATTTTGCCAGCAGAAATGCTTAATGTCTCAGTATTTAATGAAGTATTATTTATCTTTTGCATTAACTTCTTAAATTTTTACCGGTTATTTGAAGTAAGTTCACTCCAAAAAGGTAGACAGCAGCAAGATATGCAAATATTGGTAGAATGGGAGGCATATTTATATAGAGTCTTGTAAAAAATACGAGGTCAAAAGAAGAGATTCAAAAGTCAGAGCTGATTCTGCTGGCCTGACCTTCTTCATGAGAGAGGGTCATGTGATAGCAAATGAGCACTCTTGAACGAGAAAAATAAATTATAACTACAATACACTACAATGGGTTCAGTTATGTTTTTTTCCTGTTGAGTATGTACACAGAAAATGATCCCCGTGTACTGTCATTTGCAAGTTATTTATGACTCTTTTGGTGATACTGTTAATGGGTATTATTACATTTCGCTCTGCTATAAATCCCATAAACAAAGCATCTGACACTTTCTCCATCACTGCAATTTTGCCTAATTTATACACAGCATTAAATCTTCACATTACTGTAATTGTGCTGTGTTAAACTAATTCTTTTCAGGGCTCATTTCAGTCCTAGTATCTTGGCAATAACCATGGGTCAAACACAGACTGGTTAAAATGAAGGTAGATTATTGTACATCTTCATTCAGACATTACATTAAAATAGACACATTATGGAAGAAACACAAAGAAAGTCAAAATGATGATAAAGAACCATGAGAGACTATAATTCTTTCATTTAGGAAATGGAAATCAGTGAAGCAGCTCTTTAATTTATCTGTTGTTTCAATTCAGCACAAATTTTTGCACATTTGTGGCAGTTTTTTTGTGCATATATTCATCTCACACACAACTATCTGCACAAAACAGAGATGGATTGAGTCATGCATGGTTGTTTGAGCCATTCAGAGTAAACATAATAAATGTGCATGACTGTAATGCTGAATTGCAGCATTGTCATAATGTGTACAACTGCTTTCTTATGGGCTGGAGGACACTACAGGATTTGTGCAGGTCTTTTAATTGAGTATAAGGTTACATGCATTTTTTTCATTGTCACAGGGGGGCAGGAGTCCATGTCAGCATGCCCTAGTCAGTGCAAACTACAATACTAATAAGCATACAACACTAGAACTCAGACATAAACGATGTACTGTTCAATTTTGTACTAATTTTGAATAATATGGGTGTCATTCAAAATTACTTGGAAAAATGCAGTCAATTTTGAATTTGAAGCTATCACAAAAATCTGGTAAAATTAATTGATCTCTTTATTTATTAATTTTGTGAACTGACTAGGAAACAGTCAAATAACATCCAATGTTTTTCCCCCCTAGTTTTCCTGCTGGGAGGAGCTTCTTTACTTCAGTTATGCATTGCATTGCAAAACTCCAAATTACTAAAGCACCAGAGCTGCGATTTTAAATACATCATGTCATAAAGTAACGCCACATTCTGCTGTAGCTACTCAAAAATTATTTTATGGCTAAATATTTATATGACACATCAAGATCTCCACACCCAGTTTGGTTATTTGGACCAAACAGGAGATTCAAGTAAGACCAGGGTGAACACATCCCACCCATCACCACTAGTTTAGTGCTGTCAAACCACAGACCTAAGTCTTCATATCACGCCAAAACAGAACACACTGGAACGTTAAAGACATGGGGTAACTCATTACAGTTTGCTTGAAAATCATGTATGTTGTGTCTTCTACTGCATTACATTCATACTGCATCTGTTGCACTACTACGCTGTGTAAAACACATAGACATCAGTTTAATTCTGTGCTAGATGCCATCAGACTTGTGAACAACCAAGGTAAAAGCGAGGTCTGTTTACTCAAATGATAAATACACTTTAATGTTTTTGATGTGTCTTCATAGTACTGGACATTGTCAGCTATGGATTAGCCACTGCTTTTGACCCCATCTTTTAACTTGCCTATCATTATACTTTTATCATTACATGAATAAATGTTGTATTTTTACATTGTTTTTATGTGTGTGAATTAATTGTTTGGTCTTGTTTTTATGTTTGCAATCCAGCTTGCCTCAAATTGCCACCCAAGGGACGGATTAAGTATTTGAAATGAACTGAATAGAATGCAAAAGACTGACTGCATAAGCAAAACAACCCAAAATTTACTTAACATGGTCCTCATTTCGTTGTTGTTATTTGCTAAATTTAAAAACACAGATAAAACTAGAAGCAACACTCATGGTGTTGCATTTGCACCTCGAAATAACAGTGGGATGCACTGAACCCATCAGGCACTCACTTACTCTTCTCTTTAGGCCAGGTAGTTTTAGTAAGCATGCAAACCTATAGCAGCGCTGCATTAAAAATTGCAAAAATGTGGCTGGTTTGTTGCCTCTGGTGCCAGTGAGAACTGTACGATACTATAAGGTGGTATCTTATTGAATTTAATGAGGGGCGGCATTTTTTCATGCAGCACTAATGTCTGAACTATATACAATCTACGTCCTAGTTTGGTGCCTCTTCTACCCCAACAAGCTCTGTATGTACACAGGCACAATATACAATAGTTGCTCATCACAAGCTAGAACACTTCTGCATAGGTAGCACGAACCCATGGTGAAACCTTTGGCAACAAACACACACTAGCAGTGAAAAATAAGTATTTACCTGTCTTTGGCTTTGTTCCAGGTGAGACTGGTCGGGAACTGGCTTCAGAACTGGCCTTGGTCCTCTGGCACTGTGCTTTGACGACCTGCTGCTCCTGTATGATTTAAAAGGGGCAATTGTAAAAGAATAACTTCAGCGTGAACAGCTTAAAGTATTCACTGTTTACAAACCATTTAGATTTTTCCAGGTGGACAGAACTGCTTCTCGGTAGTCAGCTAGCTTGTTTATGACAGCTGCTTTCCTCCAGGTGAATCCCATTCTCTCGTCACTTGCACCACCAACTTAGCAGTATTCTTTAAATACTGTACCACATTTTTACCTTCACAACTATTTGCTAACTTCTCCATTGTCACCAGAGTAACCGCTACACGTTAGCTTTCGCACTTTATTGACACGTGCGGAGAACCTCGTGTCCTAATTGGATGTAGACCTGGCTGAAATCCAGCATTTCTATTGGCTGATCATGAATGTTACATCGTTTGTCTCTATGCAGATGCTGAAGTACCGCAGACAAGTTCAGCTAGGTGTTTTACATAAGTCTGCAACTAACGGTTATTTTCATTATGGCTTTAATGTGCAGATTATTTTCTTGATAAAACAAATGATTGGTTTGGCAAAACCTTGATTCAATTATTTTTTTCTCACATTTTTATATAATGACAATCAGTTATAAAAGTACTGTAGATCTAATTTTCTGTTGATTGATAGGTCAATTAATAGACTAATTGGTTCAGCTCTAATTTTAGATACTAGGTACTATGGACTATACCACTATACTATTGAGTTTAATCTACAACAATGCATCATATTTTATAAGGTATATTTTAAGGTAACTAAAGCAGCTGTATAGAGTAGCATAGAAAGGAAACACTCATGTACCTCATATTTGTACTTAAGTGCATACTTGAATAAAAGTACCTAGTTACTTGCCAGTACTATGTTTAACTAGGTGTTGACATAGATGTTGTGATACAGTAGTTAGTGAATGTGCAGTAGATCCAGATAAGTATATGAAGCATTTTAGCACATTTTAGCTCAATCCCAGTCATATTTCCAGCTGCCATACTTAAATTATTAGTAGGTAAGAAGTTTCAAAATCTTAACTTAACTTAAATTTAAGCCTAATTTAACTTACACATATTTTACAAAAAATTATGAGTATGCAGCACTTTCAGCATTAATATGTGTCTTGTATTTTTCTGTTCTCTTAATGGATTACGCATGATTGATTGAATGAAGTAGTTGTTGAACTTGCCAGCGGCCAGTCAGCAGGTCAGTTCATTATACATTATTCCACTCTTACAGCACTGCCAGCTCACCACTCAGAGTGGATACTCTATGTCATCTTCAAGATGAGTGAGACACATAGCAGAGACAGGACTGTGCACATCCTATAACTGTCCTTCTCTGCAGGTCTTCAACACACACACGCACACACACACACTGAAAGCTCTCGTCTTTCCATCTGGTAAAGTGGGCTGTTGTGATTGATTTGTGGATTTGCTCCCTCTTTTTTTCTCTCCATTTAAGTGAAATAATGTATGGAAGCAATCTGGCGACAGACATTTTGGAAAATCTATTTGAAATCATTTCAGCTGAAGCCATGGCAGTTTGTCTTCTTAGGGGAGAGGAGCAAAGTATAATTGTCTGCAGTCTAGTAAAACACAGTATAACTGCCATCACACTTGACTGAGCTTATAGCCAGCTAGTCCCATGGCCTCTAGAAGATAGAGCAGTTAATGTTCCCTTTTATTTTAGAGGATATGTCACTTGTATCGCAGATTTATACCATGATACAGCAATTTTGTCCAAACAGATGGATAATGGTGTCACCAGCAAAAAGCCCTGTTTTTTATTGAGTTTAGAGCATATTGTTTAGATAGGGGACTGTGCTGAACAGCTCTGCAAGCGCTTGCTCTCTTTATCTCTCTAATCTTGCCAGTATTAGATTTGATCATTTTTGTTTGAAGGAGGAAAATGTGGCTGTAATGGCTTCCTAATAGCAAACACAGGGGATACAAATCCAGGGACCCTGTTCTGTAGTGCTTCCATAAGCACCACTGATTTATAGAGGTCTTTATGACAGAAAGGAAAATGATCTGCTGCAGGTATAAATCAGGTGAGGAGTAGGAAATTGAACTTAGATATCATCTTGTCAGATGCTTAATGCTCTTCCTCCTGTCACATTCGATAGGACCAATTTGGAGAATCCTGCAGAGGTAAAAAGAAGACAATTAACAATGACAGTGTGGTAATAGATGAAGCCATAAAATGAACCTGCTGCCTGCAGGATGCTTTGTATGATTTCCACATGAGGTAGTGGCAGGGGTGTGTTGTCTCGGCCTTTCATCCCTCCACATCCCTGTTCTGTTTTTGGTAGTTTCTCAAGCACCCTCCCTCAGAAATATGTGAAACTTTGGTAAAACAGCAAGAAAAGAGAGAGAAAGTGCTTTCAGCTTGCTCTGTAATTGAATTATGATGCTGCACATAGCAGGACTTGTAAATTTAGGTTAACCTTGTTTTTATGTTATCGATTCCTGGGGCATGTTCCATCCTAACACTATATAAAATTAATCAATATATCAATTGTCAAGCACAAAAATTATGAATGCACAGGAACATTAAAAGCACAGACAGACAAAATAAATTCTCTTACTATGTTGGAATATAATCCAGTTTATATGCAAGTGAGGCAGGGTTTTTTGTGATGGAACAGACATTTTCATGCTTTTGTTGTCTGTCTAAAAGCATGTGCTCTTGCAGTTTAGCATATAATCAGGGTACAACAGTGGATTGTTTGCAGTAATAATTGTCAAACTGTATTGTGCTCAAGCAGATGTCATTGCTCAGTGGTGTAATGAGTTCAGGATAAAACAGAGAATGACAATGCTCTCTGATCCCTGAATGTCACTCTGGTATAAACTACAGCACAGTGGTTTATTGTTGGCATCATGCATTCAGCAGCACTCATTTGTGATTTGACAGATAGAACAGGGGGGTAAAAAATAAAAACTCATCCATCTGGTGTGTAGGATTCAAATGACTTGAATTTAAAAACTAATTTCTTGGAAGCTGATGACCTTTTGTGCAAAGCTGCTCAGCTTTGTCAAGTGGCAATTCAAGTCCAAACAGCTGAAGAGTTTTACAGTAATAGCCAGAGATCCACACACTGCTCGGGAACCATCGCCCCTCGCAGCTCATCAAGCCAAGCTCTTGTATAATCTAATTTGATTTTAATGCTTCTCTGAAGGAGATTGTGCTCTTATTACTGTGTAATGATGCTGTTGTCAAGAGCCAACGGTGATGTCTAATATCACCACCACGTTAACTGCTTCTGTGACACTCATCTCAGCATTTTCCACATCGTCTCCAATGCACAATGGCCGCCGCTGTATGCTTTATGACTTTGTTGTTCTTCCTGTTGCAATGTACTTCATGATTGACAGAAACATGGTAAATTTTTAAAAGCCCCTTCTTTATTACCCATGTCTGATATGGTACTTTTTTCGTATTCAGTACAGTAGATAGAGCATAACGATGAAGGTCTTTGCTGAGATGAGGAGAATTTTGAAGTGCTCACACTCGGGGGCAGCAAATGGAAAAGTGACAAGCCTGGTGCACTTGTCTATTTTACTTATTCTGTGCCTCTGTTTCATATTCTGCCTCGCACCACGGGGTTATTTTCCTCCAGGGTTCAGGAGGGCACGCTCTTTCATTTCTTCAGAAAATTGTTTCGCAGGATTTCAATCTTTGGCTGCTAGATATGACAAAACACAATATCAAGAACACTTATGTTTCTTATCTGCCATTTTTTCTGGGTATAAATAAAAGATCAGTATAAATTTAAGTCAAGTGGCCTCCATTGCACATGTGAGAGATGAGCATGAAAAGAACTATGAACCTTGGGACAGCCCCACTGTACATTTTCATCGCTTGCTCAAAATTACCTTGGCACCGGGGCCTTGTATGTCATTTGTCATCCTTGAAAATCAATTAGTGTTTCCATGATAGCAATCCAGATGTAATCCTTTGAGTGTTTGGACAATAGGACACAAAAAGCTGTGAGTGTATCTTTTGTTTTCACATTATTTAAACAGTATTTCTTTGGGTTGTTCGTGTAATAGGCTGAGACGATGGTCAATTATGTGCAGACTATGATGACTACAGTATAAACATCCTGATCGGAGAGTTGAAGGGCCATCCTAAATATTGATTGCTCTTAAATAAGCCCTCTATTTCCCACCAGATAAAAATCATCTCACTACACAAATGCTTGTACCAGAGCAACTGTAATACTTTCAAAGGCAAAGCTGTTTAACTGCAGCAAAAAACACAATTTTACTTTTGTGACTGTTTTGTTTTTTTCCTGAGCAACCTCCAAATCTCTCTGTGATCTTTCCATCTGTCTGAAATTCTTCAAGCATTGTATATAAAAAAAGCCAAACAAAAAACTGAATGTTGTTATACAGAGTTGAAAACCTTGCACACAAATAATAATTCTACTGACTATAAAGCACAAACTGTCAAGACAAGATTAAGTGCTGTAGAATCAAAAATATAACTCAAACATACATTTTCAAACCACACAGTATTTGAGATCTTTTGTGATGTATTACTTATGATGATGCACATATGTGCAGCCTATGTATACTCAACAAACTCCCAATGGTGTGAAAACATTCAAACATTGTCCTATTGATGTCCCATTTTTTTCCCTGTTTGGCTCTTGTCAGAGGTCAACCTCAAACAGCATGCGGTGGAATCAGGCGTTACTGTCGATGTCACATTGATGCATTACAAAGCCCAGGAGGTCATGTCTCTGTAAACATACATTATCAAAACCCATAGAAGACGTGAGGTGTTGACCTCACCAATAGTTTACGGTGTATCTTCAGGGGAGAAGGGTTATACGATGGCAGAGAGCAACTCTGCAGCTGCATTGACTTTCTTGTTGCAAATGAAGAGGGTCAAGCAATCAAGACTGGCCGGGCTCCGCGTCAGCACCATTATCTTTCGCTGTCTGAGATGATCAATGACCTAAAATAAAATAATCACAGGCTAAGACTGGCCTGCTAATGAAAATGGACTGTTTAAACATGCTCCTTTGTGAGCATTTGGACAAAGAAGAAAAGGGCACCAGTATACAGGCATACACAACACAGGTAGCAGGAATACATAGGAGCTGTTATTAACATGGCTATCTACATGTTAGTCTATTCATCTTGCGATGTTAATGCACAATCTGTGTTTTCATATCTATACATCAAACATGTATCCATCTGGATGAGTGTGTTGTGATCCTGACCACACATGTACACAGATGTTCTCAAATGTTTATTTAGTATTACTTATACAGCAACAGGAATTTAGACATTCAGCAAACAAATACTGTCACTTAAGACTGAAAACAGTTAAATGACTTTACTGTCTAAATGAAAATAGGTTGTGTCCACAAAACTTTGCAGCAGAGACTTAAAACATAAAAGGCACTTGGAGCGTGTGCACAGTAAATCTCCTACATCTCCTCCCTTTTAGCAATAAATACATTTTGTATGTGCATTCCTATTATGGTACCATGGTTGTGTAAACAGCTTGTTAGCACCACTGTGCTACGGAGTACCCCAGTCAACATGGTCATGAAAGGCACTGCATTATAGAAAAATATTTATAAATAGTTTCCCATAAATAAAAATTTATTTTCCCCACAAAATATTTCTTGTTTTGTTTCCACAGTTCCCTGTTAACCAGGATAGCAAAATGTTAGAATTCAGTCAACAACAAATAAAATATGGAAATGAAACATGGAAAAAGACTTTTCCTATACAGCATCAAAAACAACTTAACTTAGCATCACACATTTGATCTCAATAAGATGACATGAAAATAAGTAGGACACATAATCATTACTACAAAGATGGGTTGTTGGGCAGTTGCTACCAAATGCTAGTGCTATGTGTGATTTAATATTTAATTCATTACTATTGCTAGAACTATAAAAACAATTCTCAAAAGAAAGTACATTGTGTACTCTAAGTTCAAAATCACACCAGCTGCTGGCTTGTTACAGTGTTACTCCAACTTACGGCATTTACTTAAAGTTATCACCTTCCAGCCAGACTCGTGTTGAAATCACTACTCCACTGTTTTATTCTACTTCCATGGCAGACACATCTTGCTCTCCATCAGATTTCTCAGGGGGCAGGTCTTGTGACTCTGGGGTGCTTTGGCCATCTGACACAGAATTGGACTCTGCGGTTGTTGGTGTGCTTGGCTCTTGGGTGTCTGTTTCAGCAGACACATCAGCAAGCCTGGATTTCCCTGATAATTTGAGAGAATATTTCAGTTTAGATTTGCAAGCATTTCAACCAAGTACAAAAGACTCAGATTCAGAATTTTTAAATTCTGCAAGATTGAATGACATTTACATTTTAGAAAATTGGACAAAACCTGCTTGAGTGTCATTGTTACCTAAATCAGATTGGTCGTCATCTACATCAGCACTAGACGATGGTAAAGGTGCCTCAGATGACATTTTCAGTTCACCAGTGACCTCAGGAAGTCTGGGTGCCTGAGGCCTGGTCTTTCTTGCAGGGTTCAAGAAGTAACAATATGCACATCGGAAGGCTGAAACAACACAAATAAAACACCATACATATAGTTTATGTCACCTCTCTAATACATTCTCAAACAGACATAGATTAATATACATGAATATGAACCAATGACAAAAAATGCCTGAGATGCATAAACACTTCAGATTGATGTGTAGCACTGGTTTGCATATTCAATCTTCTTGTGTTTTTGCTTACAGGGGTCGGCAGTGGCAGAGGCATTTAAAAGCCATATGATATACTGCACTGCCAAATGCTAGAGGGCAAATGAAGGCACAGTGTTTGATGGAGACTGACAAGCAGTGTTGTGTTACTCAAAGTCTTACCAATGAATTCAAATTCCTCCTTTAATGCCATGCCGTTATGGGACAGACACTGCTGACATATGAGAGCATATCTATGAGGGAGGAAAGACAGCATACAGTACATGAACTGGCATAAGATTACATTAAAGATCATTTTATTCGCAGCTCAAATGGAGCACAAGCTGAAGTAATTCACTGCCACTTTTGGAAGATTACCTGCATTTGAGCACTAATCTCAGTAACAAAATACATCTGGCAGATTTCTACTGTGTGTAATTTATCAAATTTTAGGTGTTGCATCATTACAGTGTCTTAATAATATGCATATGAAACTATAAAATGCATAACAGTACTCAAAACATTACTACAGAATTTGCACATATATAAGCGTATTCCTGAAAGGAGACTGTCTCTGTCTAAAAGCAGAGGTAGTGTACCTGTTCTGAGGACCATCTCCAACAAGATACTCAATGACTCTGTCCATGGCGCCTCTTTCCCTTGGGAGCACAGGTCTGGCCAGGGGCGGACCTGGGGGATGCATCCCTGTTAAAGCGCAGCATCAATGCACGTTAGACACAGTCTGCAGTCATGAATACAAACTGCAATAAACGGGTCCTGCTTAGAATAAACCCTCTGTGAAACAGTGAGCCGCGTATTTCACAATTTACTGCACAAACCATGATGAATTTTACAAAAACCTGCCCCTTTTTCATAATGACTTATCACTGGATCTCACTTGCAAAGCACGTCCAGAATCCCCACTGTGTTGGTGCGTGGTAATTAATATAATCTAACATCAAGAGCAATCATAGGAAGATGACTGGTCATTTCTGTGAGACTTGGCAGAGTCTCAGTATCCTGCTGCTTATTAATTTACCAACATATGGAAACTCTGTGGTGACTCTTTGTATCAAATTGCTTTTCACTTTCAATTTTCAACAGAAGCAGGTGATAACATCAAGTCATGTAAACCATTTGTGAGGTGTTCCCAATGCCAAAGGCAATTTCACCAAGCATTAAAAGACATTTAGTGAGATTCCAACACCATTGCCCAGAGAACAAACGCAGGTCTGGCTAATTAATCACAGTTAATGTAATCCTGCTCTGTGCATACCTCACAGTTGGCATTCCACATGGCAATTACAGCATGCGGCTTCCTCTAGGAGCACATTTCCTTTACTGTTTGCACTTATTTGCATCTTCTATTGAGTGTTCATAGTCCAGAAATAATTTGTATTGAATATTCAATGCCTCTACACTCCACAGATGTCTTCCATATACAACAACTGTTCTATGGAAAGTTTTTCATTGTGTTTTCTGGCTGGCTTGTAAAATCTTTAAAAGCAAATGAAGATGAAAGGAACAGGCGTCATATTCTCCATGTAAATATTCTGACTATATCAAAAGCTACTGCCTATTTCTAATCTTCGTTCACAATTATACACTTATCTGAAAAAGGTTGAACCTTTTAGTAAGATATCTGAAAACTACATTCATACAATTACCCATTACAACTTTTGGACAACATATACCACCCTAGCTGACAACACACACACCACAGAGCCTTGAGCAACTGGGGACACAGAACCAGGGAAGAGTAAATCACACCTTAATCGACCACATTATGATGTGGTCCCCCTGTGTGCAGGTAACTCACCAACTCCTGGAACAGGTGTTCCAGGGGTCACAGGCTTCCTCATCAAGCTCTGCTGAGCAGCTATAGCCGACAGGATCCTCTCTGGGGGTCCACCTGGAGCAGAGTGGGAAGCTCGTCCAGGATAGGTGGGCCCAGAGGCAAGAGGAGGGCGGGCGGCAGCACTGGTTGCAGGATTCACTGCCACTGGGGGGGTCTTTGGGAAGACATTGCGTTGGCGGAGCTCTAACACAGAAAACATTACATCACTGGTATGAAATGCTGACGAGTGTAAGGAAATTAGTGTTTCCTTCTTCAGAATGCATTGTTACCTTGTCCTGGTTTTGGAGTCATCTGAGGTCCAACTGGAGTAGATTCCAGCTCCTTCACACAGATAAGGAGAACAAGTGAATGTTTAAAGGCATACATCCAAAACAATTATACAAACTGGTTTACATTGAAAAGTAAAAACAAACTAACTCACAATTTTTTTCTTGGAATCAGGGTCAAATCTCTCCAGAATCATTTTAGCATTTTTGTATGTCTCAGTTTCCATAACTTCTTCAAGCTGCAAAATAAAAACAAGCATACAAACTAAAACAGGATAGATTCTGTAATTATTTTTCAATACAATCCACATAGAAATAATTCTTATAACAACAGTTATATTTCCAAGTAATTAATTGATCATTGACGTAATTAATATGCCTTTTATAAAACACACCTTACACACATTAATATCTGACAATCACCTACCATAACATTACAACTAAACATGACTGAGAAAGGGCACCAGAAACTTCACAAACTGTACATCTTCATTTAACACAAGTACCAAACATTTCTAAATGTTTATATATAATATGAAGAATAATTACATTCACTACTTCGATAATGGAGAGTGTGAAAATCCATCAGCCCTAATTATTGAAAGTTATTAAGACTTGACAGAGGATGACAAGCAATTTCTCAGATTTATTTCTTTCCTGCACTAAATGCTATCAATTAAAGTGACATTAGCAGAGTGGTTTACTGGGTTAAGTCACTGTGCCAAATGCTGCCTGGATTAGCAAGATTAGATAAGCAAGAATCTTGCTACAAGGCTTCCAACATAACTTGCAGAATGAAGCCTTCACTTCACTGGAGGAGATCACTAGACATCAAAATTACAATGTCTTCCACATAGATTATAGGTTATAGAACATGTTCCTCTCACTGATCTCACCACAGTGCAGGCCACATATAGATGACCATTGTTTTTTGAAATGTTACTCTGCAGTTCTCTCAAGCTCAAGACTGATTTCAGGGACATTTGGGCGAAATTTTGGGTGTTTGTGGAGCTGAAAATTTCAAGGTAAAAAGATGCAAAGTGCAATTTTTGTGATGGTTTTTATGGCTGCTACTGTTACACTTGGTGAAATGGTATATCTTAACTATAAAACAAGAAACTGAATATGACATGTTTCTTATTGACTTTGACAAGCACCAATTACTTTCAGCTGTTTTGGTGATGGTCATCTTTTCTACAAACATCCACCAGCAGCTACACTTGACCAACTGTTTCATCTCTGCTAAATTAGGCATATTTTCACACCAGAGACAATCAGGTTATTTAGGAAAAATGTGACTTTCTTTTCCTTTAAATTGCCATTACATTCAGAGTGATCTATTTTTTGTTCTACACATGGACTTATCAAGCCTCATATTTAGGTTTTTATATTTTTTAGTTGAAATGGCACAAATGTAACCCCAGTTGATTATTCAGGTGTGACAAAAGTTGGCAAAAAATTGGAGAAACCAATTAATGGTAAAAATAAAAAACATTAAATGTGGTACTGAAATTAAAATGAGCTACTTCCTTCTCTAATGCGCCCACTGTAACATTAAAAGAACCCCGTAAACTGATGTGTCACATTTGCTCTTCTCAGATCAAATTGTACATGCTTGATCTTCAGTTTTACATCATGATACATGAATGTGGTCATAATGTAACAGTGGTAAACAAAAAATGATGAAAGGTTATTTTCAGTACTTTAGTCATTTTAGTGCAACTCTGTCAATGCAAAAATGTTCTGTTAGCAGCAAGATGCTAGGCTGTTTTAACCTGAAGTATTACCAGTATCAATGCTCCATACTATCAATCAAAACTGAAGAGTAAACAACAGTCTATATAAAACTGGACAAATATAAAAACATCACTTACTATCTTCCTTTTTTGTGCTTTTAGATCCTCTAATTTTTCATCTGGAAAAAAAAACCCCAAAAAAAAACATTCTTTAAAGAATATTCAACACCATCATGAACATAAAAACGATCATTATGTGATAATTTATGTATCAATGTATCAATAGCAAAACAAATCTTACTGTTTTTTTCAGTTCTTCGAGAAAAGATAATTATAAGCAATTTTCGAAGTAACCACACTCTAAAGGGAAAAGAAAAGAGGTTAGGTTATTTGGTCATTTTTTCAGTACCATGAAAATATGACTGACCATCTTGTGAACTTACAATAAGGGAAACATCACGAAGGGAAGGGACAATATGAGGCGTCCCATTAACTGTTCAGGCAGGTACCAGAAATACACAACTACACATGTGACCAGGTAGAGAAGAGACGAATACAAAAGCAGTCGCCCGACCCATATCTTCAACTGCCTTTGATACTTCTCACTATATTCTTCAAGAATCTGTATATCCTGTGGAAAAAATTAAAGGAGTGTTAAATTAGTGCAAAAACATATTCCTGCTGACATCCAAGAGGTTACAGCCTTTTTCCAATAACATATTAGCAATGATCATGACTATTACTGCCACTGAAATGGTTTCCACCAAAAACCAAAGCAGCACTTCTTCTTGGATTCTTCTTGGACTTCGGGTGTTAATTCAGTTTTCATTCATCAACAATCCATAAAAATCACATTGTGGTGGTATGATGACAACATTTTATTATTAAAATTATTTATTCCAATCAAACTCATTTAAAACAAAACAAATATTTTACATTTTGTTAAAGTAGTCTATGACTGACTGTTCTCTGTATTTAATGTTGTCATGATTACATTATGGACAGAGAGACAGCAGCCCCACACAACATCCAGGTAAGTTAAAGTAACTCGTTATGGAGACATGTCCATGTTCCTGCTCTTAAGTCTGGATCAATAATGTAAAAGTTAAGTGTCACAGCAGGCATTTCCAATTAGGTTGCCTAAATATTTTGATAGAATGTAATTTAAATGTGGTAGAAGTCTCTGGGGAAAACACAGCTATTTGTTATGGCTTTAGGATAATGTACAGTTAGACAAGTTAGAAACTGAACTGAGATTATTCCAATAGTTTTCTGATGTGCAAACTTGCAGCTCTATATTTCAAACTGCAAATCCAGTGTTTTCACCGCTGCCTTAACACCATCTCTCTCAACAGCCTGGATGTGCGTCATGCCTTTACATACATGCAAATGTAGGCAAATTCTATTAGGATTAACTGTAAGACTTCCCACAATGAACACCAGCTTTTTTAGCAGGACAGAAAATGTAAAAGGTAACCATGCAGGATTTAAAAGAAGTATAATCCAACCTAGACATCAACTAGTGGGAGCATACAAAGCAGCTGTTTTTGTCAAATCATGATCAGATTTCCCTTTTGGCAGTAGAGGCAATTAACAAATAACTCGTTCATCTTTAGATTATTTTTTAAAATTGAAATGTTACACCACTGCTTTAAAGTGCTGCTTACCACATCCAAAAATAGCTGGTGGGCAGAATAGAGTCCACTCTTAGTCACTATGGTTCTACTCTAACATATGTGTCTGTCACTCTGAGCCCTGAATCATCTGATCTCCCATTCAGCCTCACAGTATATCATGCCTATGTGTGGCATAACCATGCACATGAAAAAGTGGCGATTAAAACATTCTGCCATAAGAAATGACTGATCTCATGAAGAAACTAACAGGCCCAACGCCCATCTCTTCACAACTTGAATGCCACCTGACCTCTTCAGTGAGTATGTGTTGGGTCTCTTGCTCCCAGGACAGGTGCTGAAAATAGCCTAACACTTGCTTAACTGAAGAAGAGCACCAAAGCCCTATCAGTCAGCAAATGAGGAGATGATGTGGCATTCATTGACTCATCTGATTGCTTTTGGTCAAAATATACATGTTGAAAACACATCATCCACAGCATTATTTTTATATCAAAAGTGGTCACTGATCACCAGTAATGTGACTATATGACAATGGCTAACCTATTCTACATTTTGGCATGTTAATAAATCTTGTACCATAACACAATATTTGTTATAGCAACATGTATAATTAGAGAAGGACTCAGTGCGGGTGTTTCCGGATCAAGTGGGCTTTATAAACATCACTTGGGCATCATCTGTTGTAAATCTTAACATGGCATAAAAGAATAAAGAGAAAATTTACTGTTGAATTTATTGCCTGAAGCATTTTCCCACTCCACAGTGGTAATAAGCTGTACTGTGTCATCTGCACACTTTTTCAAAACAAATTCATATATACTGTTTTGTCAGAATGCCAAAACAAATGTATGTAGCATTGTTTTTAGTACAATTTGTGACAGTGGTTCTTGTTCTTGAGGGCTTTGTCTATCTGTCCCTCTAATGACATAATGGCTTGCTTTACTGCATGCAAGTTGCTTTAAGCAGTAAATATTTAGAGCATGGATTTGTTGTGTTTTAGTCATTTAAATATATAAATATAAAAAGAAAAACTTTTTTTTTTTTTAGTTAAAGCATACCTTATCGATTCCCTCCAAAATCTCTACAGTGGATGGTTTAGCCTGCAAGACAAACATTTTGAAATTCCAGTCAGAGAGAATAAATCATGACACAGCAACAGTCCTATTTGTGCAAGAAACTTCTTGAAAGGATCTGGAAACTTCCTGTTTCATCTTCCCACTTTTGCACATTATGTATGTGTCATGTGTGTGTTGTTCTTTGTTGGCGATATAATTTTGCTAGTCTGTGCATGCCACTATGCCAAAGAATGGTGATGCAAAGAGGGGTATCTGAATTGTGAGAATCTTTGTGTGTGCCAAAAACAGAAAATAACAATTAGTAAAGGTCTGAGTACAAACCCTCCACCGTGAGACAACAGCCCCCATGTTGAAGATGAGGGGGTTTTGGGTATTCTCTTACTGGGACCCTCCTTTGATTTCCTCTCACAGATTATCTCTCCACCTGTTGACAACATTGGTCAGCTTTAATACACACTCAGCAATTCATTATAAGTTCATGGAGCCTAAAACAACCTCTCTGTGATAAATCCCTCCTACATAAACGTGATAATGCTCATTTATTAGGCGCATTCAGTTTTAAACTTGAATCCGTCTAATATATTGAAGCATTCACAATATCTAGTCCACCGTTACTGGTATAAAGCTAAATAGGGTGGACTAAATAGTTGAAGCATGGTTCAGTATAACTTAACACGATGCAACAGCATCACAAAGAACTGCCTCCAAAACGACCGTAATATTTAACTTCTACAAAACTATTTAAACAAAAACTAAACATCATAACCTTTACTAAAATCCACTGCAGGGCTGCTGTATTAGACTATTATTATTATTATTATTATTATTATTTGTAGCTGCGTGTACCTGTTTGTGTTAGGTTACACACAAACAGCAGCATACACAAAATAAGAGTTCAACACAACTCTTATGACGACCATACGTAGTAATCCTAATAATTGAATTTACAGCGGTCTTCTTGTGTGATCTGTGTAATTTATTCATACACTGGCTTTAAAACTTTTACAGTGACCTGGCTGCACTTAGTTTCACTTGCTAACTAAGTTAGCAAACTTGTCAACTTAACTTTGCCGTCGCATGAACTGAAACTTCGTTAGCTGAAATCACCGGTAACCTAACGGTACCCGCTACCTCACAGGGGAGGTCTCTCATGTCGCTGTTTGCAACTAACATTACCTAAATATCTTGTTAACCCACTTAAAACATTCACATCGTTGACTAATAGCGTTAGCGCTGTCGAAACAGTAGCTAACCTTGGGTAGCTAACCGCTAGCTGGTAACGCTAACACTACAGGAGCCCACAGTTTATCACAAACAGAAGTCATTACTAACTTTAGTTAACGCTCGTCCCGGCTTCGTATAAGCAAGCGAGGTTGAAAGTGAGTAAAATCACAGCTTAGTGTTTGAGTTTAGTTACCTTTGCAGCAGAGTCGTCCGGTTTCAGTAGCCTGTGGCAGGGCAGCAATCCTCGGCTTGTCTATAGTCAGAGGGTGTGTGAGCCAAGATGGGGGAGTGTCCGCTACAAGAACAGCGAGGAATGAGCGCTGCTGGGCCTGGTTTGAGGTGGCCCGTAAAATGTTGATGTTATCATGTTTGATCGACACGATAAGTGTTTTAATGCTGCACACCTGATAGACAGGTGCATGGGAACATAAACTAATGCAAAGGAAAATGTCGAATTCCCGCTTTGTGTCAGCATGACAACTTTTTATTTTGAATGTTAAACCTGACACGTGTTTGTTACCTGGTGAACAGATCAGTAGGTGTTGGTGGGGCTGCTGCTTTATGAATAGTCTACTAGTAGTACTAGGATGAGGAGAGGTTAAAAAAAATTGGGGCAATTTATCAAAATGCATAATTTACAGTATGTCTTAAAGTAGAATTTTAAAAGTCAGATTTTTTCCATAATGATTTCTTAAATATTGTTAGAGTTATTGCTGAAAGGTTCAGTTGAACCTAACTGATGCAGTCCAATGAGATGAAATAACCAACGTAATAGATATTATTATATATTACTGATATTGGATGGAAGCCTTCTGTTGTTGTTTTTCAGATCAGCCAGCTCTACCAGTAGTTTTGGGTTGGCTTTAGCACAGACAGTCGACCACCGATTGATCAGTCATTATAAAGATGTTAGTCAGTTCAAAATGCTTCCTCTGTCCCCATGTTGAAGGGGTGTTGTGCAAGACACTGAACCCTGAAAAGCTCTCTCTTTGTAAGTGAAAAATCTAGTCTCTTTGGACAAATGGGTCTGTCAAATGGATGTAATGTAGCAGCAGCTGACATGCATTTGCCCATTGTAAGTTTAAACACTGTCTGTTACAAAGAAAGAATTTGATTAGTTTTGCACACATTTGCACAGTCTCCAATCACATCCCACATCTAATCCAACAAATGCTTTGAAACACTGTGTAATTCCAGTAGGTAAAATTTCCCATGCTGACGTTTTGATTGGTGGGTGTAACATATAAAATTATAAATATGACTTCATGTAACAGTGGGGTTTAATTGTACGATGAACACAACTTTGGCCTGAGGGCACTCATAAAAGGTAGAGTGCCTCACAAACCACCCATTATTTGTGAAAACAGAAGTAAAAATAGATTAAACAATGGGAAAGAAAGTTTGTCGTTTTGTACTCACTTTGATGAACACAAATTATTAGCTTTAATGACAGTTCAACTCTAGACATTTGCAATTTAAACAACTGCAGATAAAATAATTTAATAAAAACATCTACAGTAATATTGTTTATGACTTTCATTATTTCACTGCTGGTTTCTGTGCATAGGTGCTGTAGAAGAACATGAAAATATCAGAGAGACCATGATTCAGCATGTATAAAAGAAATTACATCTAAATGCAGTTAATAGCTGATGGTATTCTTTACATTAACTTTGTTCTAATGAACATTTGATGTGATCCACTGGTTCCAACAAAATGCATATGACCTGAGTAAACACAAGACACTGTTACAGAGAAATCACAGCATAACAAGTCACACAGGAAAACAAAAGAGAATGTTAAAGATGAAATGAATCCAGAAATGAAAATCCCAGGGAGGACATTACAAGTATCACGTTGTGATAGAAATTCTCCTCCATATCATGAGCATGAGCAGTTAGGCTTGTAACCACAAACAGATAGTCAGGGTGTGTAATGTTTGATGGTAAGCTGAGAACTGCTAACAGAATTGCAATATCAGTCAAGTATAGTCTAAGCTTGTTACCCACTTGTTCTCTATGGCTCAGGAGAAAAGATTGTGTAGGGGAGCTGGTGTCTATTTATACTTCCTGGTTCTACCATGTTTGAGGAGCTGGGGGAGATCATGTGTCTGTTTTTGACAATAGAGGTTTTCATAAAGTTTGTTGTTTTATAGAAGTATAGAAGTCACTATAATTACTTTGACATTTGTAAATACATCGCTATAAAATGTAAATCTATTAGGCTAAATTTTCTGTTTTTATTTTATTTACAAAGTCAGATTACCCCTGGTGGTTTGGTCCCAATTAGGCAGGGAAGGTATATAAAGAGTAGTGTGAGTGTTGGTCCTGTTTGGTCATACTGGATAACTGTATTGCTATGAGTTAACACACAAGAGCTAAAGTGCTCAGTATCACAGCTGCTTATCCTCAAGTACAGGCCAAAAATGTTACATGGGCTGAATTCTTCAGGTGAGCAAAAAACTAGCAACCCTTGCTACAAATGTAACTTGATGATTAAACTCACTCTAAACAAAGAAAATCTTTAAACATTTTTACTTCAAATCCTTTCTAATGTTTTACTAGCATTGTTGCAGTATGCATTAGCATTAGGTGAGCTACATTAGTTAGGTTAGCATGAGCATTAGCTAACCTATATTAGTTAGTTTAGCATTAGCTAATCTACATTAGTTAGGTTAGCATGAGCAGTAGCTAACCTATATTAGTTAGCATGAGCATTTGTTAACCTACATTAGTCAGGTTAGCATGAGCATTAGCTAACCTATATTAGTTGGTTTAGCCTCAGTTAACCTTCTTTAGTTAGGTTAGCATGAGCAGTAGCTACCTACATTAGTTGAGTTAGCATGAGTATTTGTTAACCTACATTAGTTAGGTTAGCATGTGCATTAGTTACCTACATTAGTTAGGGTAGCATGAGAATTAGCTAACTTACATTAGTTGGGTTAGCTAATGGTTGGGTTGGCTGATTCTTTGTGGCCATTGTTATTATTTTAGGTATTGTGAAGAGTGACCAGAGTGACCATGCTCAGCCATAGTTACCACTACAATTAAAGCTACAACCAAAGCCATAGCAAGAAATATTGTTTCAGTGCCTGACCGACAGCTGCTGCTTATGCTTCACTATTAGTCCTTTTGAAGCATTTTTTGTTCTCATTTTCAGGAATCCATGCTTTCATCTGCATGAACTGAGGAGAGATTCTTCCTTTTATTGGCTGCGTTGACTTCATCTTCAGCTGACCCATTGCCCTGGTTTCCTTGCTGAGGACAAGAGAGGGCTCGCCACTTTTACAGATGTATGATGTGCTGATGTGGAACCAAATGCACCCAAGTCTGAAATGGCAGCACAATGTGAGTACACAAAAAGAAACTACAGCATCCTAGTTTAAGTGTTGCATCCTTCAAATTCTGCATTTCAAGTTGGATCATAACTAGCCAAACGTTTCTCATTCTAAAGTCTGCTGCAAAGAAATGCAGCTTTCTTTCCCCCACATTTTGAGGGTCCAAGTTATGTATTCTGTGCAATCTGTTGTAGCCCACAACAGAGTGGGGTTTAGTGTTTATTATTGCTTTTATGTAGTTATGATTATTGTATTCAGAAAACTTTATACAACCACATATTTGCTGAGTATTTGTGTGCAACTTCTCATCATTCAACTTCTCAATGGGGTTACTGTGAAATATGCTATTTTGAGTGCACTGTGTGTGATTGGTCTGCTATCTTTGTGGCATGGATTCCACAAGATGTTGGATACATTACTTTGAGGTTGTGGCCTATGTTTCCATGATTGCATCATATAATTTCTGCAGATTTGTCAGCTGTATATTCATGCTGTCTCTCTGAAGTACATCCAAAGTCACTACCATGTTTGTGAAACCAGTTTGAGATGACTTCTGCTTTGTGGCATGAAGAATTATCATGCTGGAAGTAGCCATTGAAAGATGGGTAATGGGTAAACTGTGGTCATAAAGTCACATGGTCAGGGACATTATTCAGGTAGGCTGTGGCATTCAAAAGATCATTGATATTTCTCAAGGTGTGCCAAAATTGTTGACACAAAGCAGTTGTTGAGATATTTTAGTCTGGACCAAAGTGGTGGACCAAACAACAGACTGACATTGCCATACAGCCACACTGTTGGCAATAGTTAAGAAAAAAAAAATGATTGTCAAAATATAGTTGAATACACTGTTTCTGTGCCATGCTATATATCTGATAGACACTCTATGTTGTGGACAGTCATATTTTCTGCAAAATATGACTGTCTTGAACATACTTAGCAATAGACAGCAGAGAGATTTTTGCACTTTTTCCCACTGTGAAAACTCACCATTGAAATCTGTTTACACCGAGTGGCATGAATTCAAGCTGAACATAAACACTACTTGAAGAACAGAAAAAAAAGTTTGGTTTTACAGTTATCTTTCAAATGACGTGGTGAATATATGTTACTTAAACTACAGAAAAATGGGGTGTACAGTGTCAATGTAAATACACTTTATCTGTTGTTTCGATCCAGCTCGATCAGCTTCCAAGATTCTGTAGCATTGTATGAGAGTCACATTTGAACTTTCTGCTTTGCTTTGAGGGTGACTCTGTGCACATATTGTGGTCATGAATGCCACTTTATGTCTGGTTTTAGGAAACCCTTGATAATGGACTGTTGCTTTTTAATATAA